>NC_065521.1:46368591-46389732 GCF_006386435.1 Epinephelus moara | reverse complement strand
GATCAGAAGCACAGAGAGTTGTCGACTAGAGACGATACGCCGTCTCATGGCGGTCACTTCCTGTCAACGTTACAGATCAGAAGCACAGAGAGTTGTCGACTAGAGACGATACGCCGTCTCATGGCGGTCACTTCCTGTCAACGTTACAGATCAGAAGCACAGAGAGTTGTCGACTAGAGACGATACGCCGTCTCATGGCGGTCACTTCCTGTCACCGTTACAGATCAGAAGCACAGAGAGTTGTCGACTAGAGATGATACGCCGTCTCATGGTGGTCACTTCACAGTGAGGAGGCTGATGTCAACGTTTCTTCACATTGATGCTCGTTTGAATGATAGAACCTGAACGCAGCATTAGCTCGAGTTAGCAGTTAGCTTTTCTGACCATTCCAGGATTTAATGTTAGCCTTGGTTAGAACACACACACACGCACACATTCAGCAGGGTGATGGATGGTCCAGTGAAATCGTAGTCCAGTTAGAGAAACTTTATCTGTCTCCTCTGTCTGCCCAGCTGTCTGTTGTCTGCTCACACACACACACACACACACACACACACACACACACACACACACACACACACACACACGTGGTCACACACAAACACACACTCTGGTCCATCTGTCGACCTCTCCTCTCTCTGGTCTCCCTCTCAGCTCAGCAGGCTAATTAACTAATGTGCTGATCTTTCACTGCCTCTTTGTGTTCCTGAGAGTGTGTGTGTGTTTCAGTGTGTTTCAGTGTGTTTCAGTGTGTGTGTGTGTGTGTCACAGGGTTAATTGTTGCACTCGGTTTACTGTACCTCTCTGCCACCGGAGTAAAAACTTTATTATCCCTCCATTCAGAAAACGTCGTTGTCTCCGTGTTTCAGCCGTTAACTCTTCTTCTACTGTCTCATTAGAGGCAGCCAGTCGCAGCAGATATTCTCATCACTAATGCTAATCGTCCTCGGCGGGAATGTGACTCTGTGATGTCGTCGCTTTGACATGTGAGGAGTTAATCTGAGCCCAGCAGTCACCAGGATTTATTTTAGTGTTTCATCAAAGCAGCAGGACGTCGTCGTGAAGAGCTCCCTCTTCTTCGTCTCCTTCTTCAGATGTATTAATGAAGCCCAGACCTCAGCGTTAAGAACTTTGTGTGTGAAGTCGTGTTTTATTTGCCAAGTGTAAAATGCCGCGGTGACGGGGCAGCAGATTGCAGCTGTGTGTTGTGAGCTGTCACTTTGTGTTCAGCAGTCAGACTCCTGTTCAGCGTTCTGTCTGTCTGACAGTGAACGTTACTGGTTTTCCTCTCAGAGTGGACGTTACACTGGTTACACTGGTTACACTGGTTACACTGGTTACACTGTCAGAGCAGCTCACAGATGTTTCTATTTATTGTGATGCTGCCAATAATCAATGAAGCCTTTAGTTTGAAGGAATACTTCACCTGTAAAATGACCATTTGTAGATCAGTTAAACCCTTTTTCTAAAAAATGATTTGTGAACGCAGGAACAGGTGATAGACTCCTCTCCCATTGCCAGTGGAGTAGAGCCATGGACAGCACTCTGTAGACAGTATGGCTTCCTGTTTTTGACTGGTGTGTCACGTTCAGTGTCACAGACAGGCCTCTAAACAGGATAGTAGCCAGCGAAGGCCTTTGCACATGGAGTCTGGAGTCTTGTCCCATGATTCAAAATAAATGTGGCCTCACCAGGGTTGGAAAATAACTTTTTTGTGACCAGCATTTGCAGGTATCTGGTGCTAATTTCTAATGCTGTCGATCACGTTTACACACTGAGTCCAAAACTTTAGTCCATCAGTAAATTATTCGGAGTCCTTAAAGATGTTTGACCAAGAATCAGTGAAGAAAATGTGGTGGCGGGACACAGCTGAGACGAGACAGGAACGAGGAGCACAGAATCATTTCATAACTCAGACAGCTATGTTCAACAGGTCAGATTGTAATATTCAGGTGGATGATGATGATGAAGAGGAGGAGGATGTGGACCACATATAGACAGAGAGAGAGAGAGAGAGAGAGAGAGAGAGAGGGAGACAGTGTGGGGGCAGAGAGGGGGGACAGCTCCGCCCCTTCATGATGCTGCGGTGCTAAATGTGAGACACGTGTAGAGACAGTGATGAGCGATATGTAACTCCAGAGAGGAAATGTGTCTTTTTGCCTCGTGTTGTCAATTTTCACAACACATAGAACAAAAAAACGCATCAAACTCAGTGTGTGAAGTTTCTGTAATCACGATTTTTTTTCGGGTGACTGCGAAGGCCGTAGAGCAACATGGAGGTCTGTGAAAATGTTACAGTGGTTACTTCGTTTTAATATCTTAACTTACTCGGTCTCTCTTTCAAATTCAGTGCTGACTAAATGTGGGTTGATGTTTGAGCTTAGATGGAGACAGATGGTATTTTGTGGTAGCACATCTTTGCATCTCTCTGGTTAAGGGGCTGAATTTAACACGTCCACCCAAGTGTTGTATTTCCATCACTGCCGACTGGAGCAGATCAGAGCCAGAGCCGTTAGATACCTGCGACTACGTCAGAGTCACTGTCGATTGTAACCTTTCCCATTAAAGACAAAAGCTAGATGTCACCAGGTGTCGGTGGGTTTTTTTGAGCAGTGGGAAAGAAGTTTTGCTCACCGGGTGTTACCATGAATTCAGGAAGAAAACTGTTTTACTTGCACACCTCCACAAACGAAGAATCCATAAAAGGTGATACACGTGTTTGTGAAGTTCTTACCATCTGACTGGATAATAGGGCTGCGACTAACAATTATTTTCATTGACGACTAATCTGTCGATTATTTCTTCGTTTAGTCGACTAATCATTTTATCAAAAAATGTGTTTTTTTTGTTGAAAAATGTCGGTCTGTCTCTCCCAAACCCCAAAATTACGTCATCTAATGTCTTGTTTCATACTCACGCCAAAGGGTTTTAGTTCACCGTCATGGGAGAGTGTGTAAAGCTGCCAATATCTGAACGTAAGAAGCTGCAATAAGAGTATTTTGGGTACTTTTATAGTACTTTTCCATGAAAAATGACTCAAAATGATTAGTCGACTACTGAAATAGTCACTGATTATTTTAATAGTCGATTAGTCATCAATTAGTCGACTAATCGTTGCAGCCCTACTGGACAGTGTGGACCCCGTTTACTTTAAGTCATGAAAAATGTTTCCCTTTTTTGGATTTTTCGTCCATCGTGGAGGCACAAGAGTCAAATGGTTTTCTTCTCCAACTCAAGATAACACATGCTGAGTAAGTGATGTACAGATGGTCATTTTACAGGTGAAGGATTCGTTTAACAGTTCCCAGAGTCCAACGTGATGTCTTTATGTGAATCTTTTATACAACTAAGAAATTAAAACTTGGAACCAGAGACGTTTTCACATTTTTCCAGTTTTTTGCTCGAGAGTGATCAAAACAGACGAGATCGTCAGAACAGTTGAATTTCTTTTCTTTTCTAAGTGTTTCATCAACAGATCATCTTCGCTCTAATCTTCTAACATGATTATCTCAGGAACGGTAAAAAAAAATTGGCACAATCCAACCAATGAGCTGCTTTGTTGTGTTTGTTGTTGTTGCTGTTGTTTACAGATGAAAGCAGATAAACAAACAGTGAGCAGCTCCTCCTGAATGAGCCGGATCGATGTCAGTGTTCCAGTTGGGTAGAGTTGCCCCGCAGCTTTCGGAGGCTCTGCAGCCATTTTACCATCAGCTTGTGTCGGTCTCTGTGCCGAGCGTCAAATGTTCTGTGTCCATACGTCAGGCAGCTCCAGACAGTTGTATGATAACAGAGTTGTGATGGGCGTCGACAATATAACATTACACTGATTTATTTTGGGTTTGCAGAGTCACAGGGTGTGTATGGGAGAGTGTGTTCATGGTCACGTGTGGTTACAGGACAGGAACGCTGCGTCAGAAGAAGAACTGGAGGTCTGATGGTAGAGACGTTGTATGAGAATAATCCTGAGAGCGCTCAGCGTGTCGGAGCAGAGAAAATGTTTCTGAGGAATAAAAATCTGAGAGCAGAGAAACTGACAGAGGAGGAACTGATGCTCGTTTGTTTCCACGCTCACTTTCTCATATTCTCTCTTATTGATTAATGTGTCCGAGCTGAAAACCAGAAGCACGATATGAAGCGCCGCTACAGTCGACGGTTCAATTCCCAGCGGGACGCCCACGCTCAGAAACATATGCAGCATTTTAATGCAGCGAGCCACCAGAAACTGCTGGAGGAGGAAAAGCCTCCATTTTGTCTCGTTGACGACTGCAGATTAAGATGAAACTGATTTCAGAGGGTTTTCACTGTGTGTGTGTGTGTGTGTGTGTGTGTGTGTAATCAGAGCTGTCAGTCAAACGTAAACGGAGTAGAGATGGCTGCCAGGAGGAGAGTGAAGTTTCCGTCCAGCTCAGTGTTACTGGAGCTGCTGAAGCTTTATGAGAGAATCAGTGAGAAGACAGACGGAAACAGATCAATACCTCTATCTGCCTCCATCACACACACACACACACACACACACACACACACACACACACACACACACACACACAGCTGGCCTAATCTCTTCCCTGTCAGAGGAATCCTCAGTGTGTGTGTTAGAAAGCTTCTTGTAAATAATACAGGGTTTTAAAGCTCCTCATCAGACTGAAGGTGAAGGATCACAACACACACACACACACACACACACACACACACACACACACACACACACACACACACACACACACACAAACACACCTCAGCTTACAGTCTGATGGAGCTGAAGAGTCACAGCTTCACTGAATACAGTCAGGACAGCTCACACACCTGCCTGTCTCAGTGCTCACCTGAGTCTGAACTGTGGATGCTGATTCAGTTGAACCAACTACAGAGACTCATCTCATCTCTGCCTTCACCACGGTCACTACTCCTGCTAATAGAGCTCCGACTGTTTGGCCTGTGAACGTCAGATTCAGATCTTGAATTGAAAACAATCTACAGTCTTTATTTTACTTCCCCGTGAGATTCTGCTTCTCTCCATAGTTCTATCTACTGACTTTATTTAAGCTTTACACAGGCCAAAAAGTAATTATACTTCTCTTGTACATTTTTATATCCACTCTGTGTCTGCATCCTCTCAGCTACAGGAACCATTCAGATGACAAAACAGTTTGCTCTTTAAAACAATTATTGTTGTTTTCAACTATTTTCTATTCCTGTAAAATGCTTCAGCATTTCTTGTCCAGCCTTTAAGTTAATGTCAACCTTCGACAGTTTTACAATTCAGCTTCCATCTTTTCTGTCAGTGTTTGTCAGCTCTGAGCTTCTCTTGTTAATTCAGTTCAGCTTCCAGTTCTGATCATTTGACCTGGTAGCTTCAGCAGTGTGGTCAGTGCATCTGAGCTTTTATATCTTTCAGACTATTTGTTTCATATTTCCACATTTGAAGTAGTGAATTTCAGCTGTCAGCAGCCACACACACACTTTCTGCAGCAAATGCATTTATTCGTTCTTACCTGCAGGTACGGCTGGAGTAAATATGCAAACAGTGCTTAGGAAGTCAAAGATGCTTCAGGTCCCACAGAGACGAGGCAAGACTCCTTCGTAGCATTCAGTGAACACACATTGAAACAGACTAGTGAGTGCTCAGGTGTGCAGCATTGATGAGGCCCCGCCTTCTATTCTGGCAAATCCTGCGTAAAGAATTGTGGGATCCTTGACACAGGAACAGTCCTTGGTGGAACTCGATGAATTCGCCTCCTTGAAACACCGACTCATCCTCACTGTGACCTCGTCACGTGTAGGGATGTCCCGATCACATTTTTTTTGCATCCGATCCGATACTGTGTCCTTTTTTTTTTAAACCGAGTCCGATCCGATACTTTGCAAAGCATTAAGAAAGAAAAAGATAGAATGCATCCAAGCTGTCCCATAAGGTTTGTTTTTTATTTAGATAGTACACAAAAAGCTTATTGGTGGTTCAGCAGCACAAAATGTAAACAAATTCTGAATTGTAAACAAATTGTCCCTCCGGAGTTGCCGTAGCGCTCTGGTAGGCGAGGTTCCGTCGTTAGGTGTGGCTGTGTTGCTCGGAATAAAGAGAGAAGTGGTTGCCGCTGAACCTGTTCGTTTATTGCTCATTAGCTTCGCTCAGTTAGGCGAACCCAGGACGCTCGGTTACAATACATTGTAAAGTGGAGGCAACAGTGAACAACATCGATGAAACACCTGGCTATTTTTGTTGTTTTGATTCCTCCGATCTTTTATTTCCAATTCTGATTTTGTAAAAGTAACTTGATCGGTCGATGTGAGTATCAATCAGTGAGTTACAGACTCCATGTTTGTTCCTCCTGGTTTGTTTGTAGTACAGCAGTGTGTGAAAGAAGCATTGAGGATGTTGACGGTGCTGTCCACTTACTTTTGGCCACATATTGTAACTACAGTGTGTTTAAATGTCCCCAACAGGCTCCTGTAGTTTGACACATGTCCTAACTGTCTCTCTGTCTCTCTGTCTGTCCACAGTCATGACCCAGTGAAGCTGACTCTTCATCAGACCTGCAGCCAGCTCTTCTCTCCTCCTCCTCCTCCCCTCCTCTCCTCCTCCATCCCTCCATCCTCTCCTCCTCCTCCTCCTCCTCCTCCTCCTCTCTCTGTCCACCATGCTCCCTTCCTCCTCCTTCTCTCCTCTCCTCCTCTTCCTCCTCCTTTCCCTCCTCCTCCTCTCCTCCCCCCTCCTCTCTGCCCCAGCTGTTCCTCCCCCTCCCTCCATGGCATCTGGCAGGGTGGTGTACCGAGCCTTCGACACCTCCCTCACCCACCTGACCGTCCACCGGAGGACAGGTGAGGTGTTCGTCGGCGCCGTCAACCGAGTGCTGAAGCTGTCAGCCAATCTGACGGAGCTGAGGAGTCACATGACCGGACCTGTGGAGGACAACGCCAAGTGTTACCCTCCGCCCAGCGTCAGGGCCTGCGCTCACAGGTCAGTCTACACCTGTCTGTCTACACCTGTCTGTCTGATACACCTGTATGTCTACACCTGTATAACATCTCACCTGTCTGTCTGTCTGTCTGTCTGTCTGTCCCTCAGGCTGGAGTCGTCAGACAACGTGAATAAGCTCTTACTGGTGGACTATACTGGGAACAGACTGGTGGCGTGCGGGTCGATCTGGCAGGGCGTCTGTCAGTTCCTCAGACTGGAGGATCTCTTCAAACTGGGAGAACCGCATCACCGCAAAGAGCACTACCTGTCTGGAGCCAGAGAGGCTGATGGGATGGCAGGTAAGCAGGGATGGAGGGGGCGGGGTCATACACACCTGCAATATTTGTTCCTAAACTATCGTCTTTAACACGCACACACTTACACAAGCACACATGCTAAGGTGGGAAACTAGCACCAGCCAGTTCTTATGTTTTTGTGGGTTTTGAGTTCGTCCATTCATGTGGACGTAGTATCTCAAGAACACCTCGAGATACAACCACAGGGTGGACTGGTGGGCGGAGTCATATAACCACAGGGTGGACTGGTGGGCGGAGTCATACAACCTCAGGGTGGACTGGTGGGCGGAGTCATACAACCTCAGGGTGGACTGGTGGGCGGAGTCATAACCACAGTGCAGTGATTCAGGTTTTATCTGTAGTTAATTCAATGGAGAGTTTTCACCATGAAGGTCTCAGGGTGTAAACTCACACGATGGTCTCTGCTGTCTTTTCTCCTGCAGGTTTAATTTCAGACACACTCATCAGACTTCGAGCTGATATCATGTCAGTGTTTTGGTAATTTCGATGCCCAGAAAGAAAAACAAAGCTCCAGTGTTTCCTCTCCACTTTGTTCTTGACAAGCTGCAGAAGCGTTTCAACCTGCAGGTGTCAATCATGTTGTCGGGTGTCAAAATGTTTTGCAGGTTTTTATTGTAAATCAGCTGCCGTTGTTTTTTAGTTTGAACAAAAACCTGAATGAAGACTGTCGGGACAAAACAGCAGATGATTGACAAACAACAACGGCACTGACAACGTCTTCATATCTCGTACCAGATCTGCGTTCCCACACACACTGTTTACAGTCTGTCGGCTGACACACACACACACACTGCATGATGTGTGTGATCACATGTCACGCACAGTTAGTAATAACTCATATTTAAGACTTGATCTCATGATTCAAAGTTCTGAAACAGTTCTGAAGGCGAGGACTGGATATCACAGTACAGTTTCTATGGGACACCAGTAAGACCAGTAACAGTGCAGGCTGGGTGCACCAGTACCAGTGCCCTAATGGTATGTGTACTCCTCCTCTTCCTCTCCAGGTGTTGTTGTTGGTGAGGATGACTGGACCGCCGACCCAAAGAGGAAGAAGCCGGTGAAGGGCGGCAGCCGCCTCTTCATCGGCGCCGCCATCGATGGAAAGTCTGAGTATTTCCCCACGCTGTCCAGCAGGAAGCTGGTGGAGGACGAGGAGAGCGTCAACATGTTCTCTCTAGTCTACCAGGACGAGTTCGTCTCCTCGCAGATCAAGATCCCGTCGGACACGCTGTCCCTCTACCCGGCCTTCGACATCTACTACGTCTACGGCTTCTCCAGCCGCACCTACGTCTACTTCCTGACTCTGCAGCTGGACACGCAGCTGACGCAGATGGACGCCGGCGGAGAGAAGTTCTTCACCTCTAAGATCGTCAGGATGTGTTCCAACGACACCGAGTTCTACTCGTACGTGGAGTTTCCTCTCGGCTGCACCAAAGACGGCGTGGAGTACCGACTGGTCCAGGCTGCCTACAAACAGAAACCAGGGCGGCGGCTGGCCCAGGCGCTCGGCCTGTCAGAGGACGATGACGTCCTCTTTGTCGTCTTCTCACAGGTGATTTACTCCGTCCTGATTGGATGTCTTTCGTCTGGTATTTCCTTGTCCTTTTCTTTTTCTCTCCTTCTTTTTTGTTGTGGCTTTTTTTTCTTGTTTCTTTCAGACTTTTCTTTGGTCAGTTTTGTTTTTGTTTATTTGTTTTTTCTTTTTGTATTTTCATTCATTGTTTTCGTGTGTTCCGATGTCTTTTATCTCTTTTTGTTTTCTTTTTCTTTTGTCTTTTCTTTCTCTTGTCTTTGTTTTTGTCCTTTGTCTTCCATCTCTTCTTGCTCTGTGTTATTTTCTTTACTTCCTCTGTAACTCAGATCTCTTTCTTTGTTCCTTTGTTTCTTTTTCATTCTTCTTCCTGTTTATTTTCTGTCTTCAGTTTTTTCTTCTGACTGAAGTTTTCTCTGTTGATTCTTTATTTCTGTTTTCCCGTCCTTTGTGTCCCTTCTTTCTTTCCTCTTTGCATTCATCCTTTTATCATTTGTCCTTCTGTCTCGTCTCTCTTGCTGTGAGATCACAGACTCGTCTCAGACAGACGTGGTGTAGTTGGGAGTCTTGCGTCAGAGGTCTGAACTCTGCTGGTGTTTCTTTGTGTTTCCAGGGTCAGAAGAATCGCTCCAACCCTCCCAGAGAGACCGTCCTCTGTCTCTTCACCCTCCACGACATCAACCTGGCCATGAGGGAGAGGATCCGCTCTTGTTACCGTGGGGAAGGACGACTCTCGTTACCGTGGTTACTTAACAAGGAGCTGCCCTGCATCCACACGGTGAGTTCCACACTGACCAATCAGAAACCGGCGGCAACGGCTTCAACTGAAAAGCCTTTTAAAGTTTTCAGATGTCAGAGTGAGTGTCTTTGACTGAGTGTGAACACAACACGACAGGCTTCGTTGAGACTCAGCTGCCTCAGTGTTGTACGTCACATCAGAACATTCTTCTGTTCTCAAAACCAGGATAAGACCTTTACATGAGTGTCAGTCTGGATCGAACTATCAATTCAATGATCAGCGATCCAGTATCATTGATGCAAAGTAAATCATTGATCTATAGGATTAAAGGATCTATTAAGGACACACCTCTGTTCTGTCAAACAGCCGAGAGAGACGACAGAGAGGAAATATTTTCCTTTTTTTCACGTGCTGTTTCAAGGTAAAACATGACGTAACGTTACCTGCCTGGCCGAGCATCTCACTCTGCTAACATGTTGCAGCGACTCTAGCTGCTCTGTTTCAGCAATGTTCGGTTAACAAAATGTCTGTGCAGGCTGAAATTCAACTGAGCTGTTGTGTTGAGAGACGCAGAGGGTCTGTGTCCGCAGGGTTTTTCTTCAGCAGAAATGAATCTAAATCATATCGTGGCAGATTTTGTGATCGGGGCAAATACCGTATTATTGTTGTCCAAAGAGACGATTTGATTTAAGTTGTCTCTAACGTGGACACTAGTGTCCGTGTGAACACGCTCAACAGAGAGGAGGAGCTGAATTATTTGGTGTCGCTGACACATGTCGTGACGTTAATCAGTTTTACATGTTTCAGATCAGTTTGGTTCAGCAGGTGAAGAAAAAGCAGACGCTCTGAGATCCAGAGAAATCTGTCTTTGTTTCTGTCTCTCTGAGGACACCGTACATCGTCTGACCGCAGGCTGCCTGCAGGCTGCAGCACACACACACACACACACACACACACACAGATCTGTGAAGATGACCGGCCTCTTCCTCTGAAGTTTAAACACAGATCTACTTCCTGTCTTTGAATGAACGGATAAAAAACAAAAGAAGAAGAACCCTCCGTCTCTCTGTCCGTCTGCAGTGGGGTTATTTCAGGTCGGGGGGGTAGATGTTCTTATTCACGGCGGTAATGGCCTGCAGTGGTAACCATGGCAACCGAGCAGGGAAACCCGCCAGCAGATGAATTCGGGGGCCGAGCATGGATTTTGGAAGAGGATGGGGAGGGGAGGGGGGGGGGGTCGCCCCCGGCAACTAACAGACCAACCAACCAGCTAACTAACCACCAAACGACTCACAGCCAATCAGACACACGCTGATGGAAGTGATGAGGTGTGTGTGTGTGTGTGTGTGTGTGTGTGTGTGTGTGTGTGTGTGTGTGTGTTTTTAGGGCAAAGACGGAGGAGGCGGGGCCTGTGTCCAGGCTCTGACCTCCTTCTTTTATCATACACAGCAGGGAGTGTGTGTGTGTGTGTGTGTGTGTGTGTGTGTGTGTGTGTGTGTGTGTGTGTGAATGTTCATGCATGGATGTAATATGACAATGTCCTTGTTTGTGTGTGTGTGTGTGTGTGTGTGTGTGTGTCTCAGTCTTGTTTTTCATTAAGCGTCACCAGCAGGCCGCCTGTCCGCACAACATGTAACAAGCTGTCCTCAGTGTGTGTCTGTGTGTGTGCGTGTGTTGTACCTTCAGGACCTTCCTTCACAGTTAATGATGATCTCTCTGCTGTATGCACACACACACACACACACACACACACACACACACACACACACACACACACACACGTGGACTTGTACCCTTGTGAGGACTCTCACAGTAACAGGTGTGTTTCTCTGCAGTCTGCTGCTCAGACCTCTGCACACTGAGCCTGGTGAGTTCTTTTTGCTCTGTGCATTGTAAGAATTCGGAAAATGAGACAAAATTAAAAGACACATTTCCTGTCTTGTTTCTCTCTCTACTGGAGTTTTTTATCTGTCACCACTTGCGCCCAGTGGCGCTAGGGGAAAACGCGGAAAGACAACAACAAAAGCTAAGATGGTGGGAGGGGCCAACAAGCACCAACTTTCACCCAGGAGGCCGGTGTTCACTTCCTGTAAGATTGTAAAGCCAAACCCTGTTCTTTGTTCCTAAACCCAACCACGTGTGTGTGTTGGCTAAACGTAACCACGTGTGTGTGAAAAAAACGTCAGTTGGCGGTGTTTTATTTTGAAAGAGACAAACTGCAAACTGTACATTTCCTGTGAAAACAGAAGTGTGTCTTGAAAACAGACAATGCATGTAACAGGCTGAAGTTGACACGGCGTCCCAGAACGTCAACAACCAACACACCCAGGGTACCTTGGACGTCATATGTTAATGACCAAACGTGGTCATGTGACGAGGTCACAGTGAGGACGAGTTGAGGAAACAGCTGTGCGTCAGTGTCACATACTGAAGGCACAAGAAAGCGTTTATATTTTGGATGAGAGCTCGTTGGTGTCTCTTCAGAGATAATCGACTCAGTTCAGGATGAACCGAGTTGTGAACAAAATTTTTCCATCTCATCTGTAACTATACCAACATACTTGTGATGTCATCAGTCTGGGCGTGGCCTCTCTGTGGACAAACCTACAGTTTTATAATGTAACGAGAACAGAACGTTTAGTAAATAAAGAACGAGCACAGAGGACGGAAACACTCTGAACTATAAATAGTGATTGAGAAACAAAGTGAACACACAGAGCTGATCTGAGCCTCATAAGTACATTTCCACCATGTTCTGCTGCTGTGATGCATCGAGGCCTTAACCCGCTAATGACAGGGTGTTAGCCAACCTCTGTGTGTGTGTGTGTGTGTGTGTGTGTGTGTGGACCCTGTAATAACGCTGCGGCCCCTCCCTGTTCCTATACTCTCTCTGCACACAGACACGTACAGAAACATGAAACTCTCGGAGGATCAAACACTTTAAATCGTCTCCGTCAGACGTCCAATCAACACGATGAAATAACAGATGACACGTTTCCTCTCAGTGTGACACAGATACACACAGCTTCATGTACACACACAGACACACTCTGGTTCTGCTTTGACTCGGTGGAGATCTGATTATTCTGCTGAGACATGTAAAGCTACAGGTGTGTGTTTGATTGATTGACAGGTGTCTCAGCCTGTCACACACCCTCAGATGGATCATTACAGTCTGAATGACACAGCTTATTTCCCTGTTGGACTGTGTTTATTCGTAGACTACAGACGTCAGCTGTATCAAAGTGCGCTGACCGTGTCTTCAGTTGTTCTGGTTATTCTCTTCCTCTTTATTTCTTTTCCTGGTGCTGGTGTATTTATTAAGCGGAGTCATTAGGCCTCAGGATATGCAGAGATGTTTTAAACATTTTCAGCTCAGTGGACTTGGAGTGGCCTCGCTGTGTGCAGCAGAGTGGGAGCTCAGATCCACTCATGTCTCTGTATCCACTCTTTAATGCAGACTCTGAAAGAAGCTTCACACTCAGCCTGAACATGTTGCAGAAACATGACGTATCACTGGCGTGATGCAGCAGGATATGACATGTACACATGTCAGCACAAAGGGCTTCGCTCTTGTTGTGTTTCCGAATCAGATATTTTCCTCATTGTTGGACACTTCTCTCTGTTTATTTCCCTACAGCAGAACTGTTATCTGTGTTAGTGGTGCTGCAGTGAGGTTTAACAAGGAAAGACAAAATGTTTTGACACACAGACTGATAGAGGGTCAAAGGTCACAGTCAAATCAAGGCTATAAAACTGAATGCATATTGAATGTTTAAATTTTGACCCTCTGAAAATGGACGTCCAGCGGGCGGCTGTGTTCATGATCCTGCTTCAGTCTAAAATAAAAACTATAATAGCTGCTGCAGAAAGCTCAGACCTCTGTCTTTCACGCCATCACATTGTCCGCTTGCGATGACATCATTACGTTACGCCACAAGTAGCGGTGTAACAATACACATTCGTACTGATGCGTTCAGTATGGGACCCACAGGTCGATACGCGTTACGAACTGAACAGTACATTGAACCATCCTTGAACATCAGGAAAATAAAATCTACATCTTAGACAATGGACAAACAAGTTAGCTACGGTTAGCTAGCAGCTAACTGCTACCATGGTGGACAACTTTACAGCTCTGTACATTTGGTCCGTCCAAAAAGTCACGGCTCTGGATGTAGATTTCTCCATGTTGTTACCGGCTTCTTCTTCTCTTACACATTTAATGCTATTGGACTTCCGGGTCAAAGCCCGGGGTGGAAACTGTGGAGCATGCTCAGAGCGCCTCGGCCAGTTTGGGTCTGATTGACTGTATACATGCAGGAGTCACATGATCTGGGTGTGTTAGTCCCACTGTGACACATTCACTGCAGGACCATTTCACTCACACTGACATGTTTACAGATTTATGATTTTAAAAGTCTGACACAATAAATCATTTTCTGACCAGTTGGTGGTCTTTGATGGCTCTTACTGTATGTAACACTGACTATGGATACGCACCTCATCCATCCCAACTTCAAAGATGTGAACTGTCCCTTTAAAACCTCTCTATAATCCTTAGACCTTTGTGTTTGCTGCATTTTACAGCATCTCTGACAAGTTAATATCACAGTCATGTTATCTGTATTAACAAAGGGAGAAAGGAGACACATGGAGGCCACAGCGTTTCTATTTTTGTGCAGGTATCTAATGAATGCATTAGTTGTCTGATGTCTTTGTCTCCTCTTCCTCTTCCTCCTCTTCCTCTCCTCCTGCATCTGAAGCAGGCTCGTTGTGATTCTGGTGTTAAATTAAAGGAGCAGTTCCTTTTAATAATGTCCCCGTCCCGTCTCTTCCACAGCCGAAGCAGATCGGAGATGATTTCTGCGGCCTGGTGTTGAACCAGCCGCTCGGAGGCCTGAGGGTCATCGAGGGAAACCCGCTGTACGAGGACCGGACCGAGGGCATGGGCGCCGTGGCGGCCTACACCTACGGAGAACACACGGTGGTGTTTGTGGGAACCCGGAGCGGACAGCTGAAGAAGGTAGGAGGACGGATGGAGAGGTGGATGTTTGTGATGCAGCTGTTTGGTTTGATTCAGAAGAAAAGAGAGTTTGTGTTTGTTTCCAATCGTTGCTGAATTTGTTTGTGCTGCTTTTTGGGGTGTTTGACGGCGTGGGAGAGGAAGAGGAGGACTAAGTGCAGAGTGTGTGAGAGCGGCTGTTTCCTCTGCTGAGAGAAAATGGCTGCATGAATGTTTTAGAATTGCTGCTGGGTCTCTGACTGCTTCCTAGTGTTTCTATTTGAGGAGCGGGAGAGAAAATTGGCTCGTTGGAGTTTAAAACGACTGCAGGCTCTTAAAGTTGTTTGGTGTGAAGAGAGAAAGAAACAGATTGAACAGTTTGTGTTTCCTGTTTCACCTTCACCTCTCAGCTCGGAGCGTCCTCTCTCATCATGTCTGGTTTCCTGGCGTCCATCACGGATCCAGTCAGGCGCTTCTCGTTATTGATTCCTCAAAGAAGTTTTATCTTGAAGCTGATTTTCACTGATGAGCAGAGTTTAGTTTTGTTCCAGCTGTGGTGGTTGTTGTTGTTGTTGTTGTTGTTGACAGCATCACACCTGTGAATGGTCTGAACTCAGGTGGATGTAGGTTTGTCCCTCCAAGGCCTCCGTCCCACCCGACAGTCATATCAACAAAACACCATCAACCAATCAGGTTTCAGCCTCTGTTTCCTCCACTGATTGACAGTGACAAATATTAGTCACAATGAGCTCAAAGTGACGCCTTCACCTCAACATTATTATTATTATTAATCATAAACATTATCACCCGTGCATTAAAGTTATTTACGGTATTACTCATATGTTACAGTTATTAACATTATTACATCATAGTCAATACAATAATAATACAGTAGAATTAGTATTCTTACACACCACGCACTCACACCATCAGTAACTTCCTTCTCACACTCACTGATCTCTGGTAGATCGATGGACTTGTATTAGTTTATGCGTATGTATTTTTATATTTCTTTATTATTTATTATTTGCACCTCCACTTTTGCTGCTGATGTTTAGTTTGATCCATATTTTATTCAGTCAGTGCAACAAAATGTGGTTCTTATGTGCACTGCTGACGGCGTGGAATTGAGTGACGATAAAGTCAATCCATCGATCTGTTTCTGACAACACATTACAATAACTAACATTATTACTCATACGTTACAGTTATTTATATATAATACATTAGAATTATTAGCATTTTACTGATATATTAAAGTTATAAATATTTTGACAAATACATTACAATTATTAGTATTTTACACATTATTATTAATATTATTATTAATATCACAGTTAAGAACATTGTGGCTCATACCTAACAACTGTTCACATTATTACTCACACATTACAATTATTAATGTTATTACTGAGACATTACAATTAAAATAAAAAATCACTGACATAGTGCTTTTATTTTGAAAGAGACTGTATGCAAACTGTACATTTCCTGTGGAAACAGAAGTGCATTTTGAAAACAGACAATGCATGTAACAGGCTGAAGTTGACACGGCGTCCCAGGACGTCAACAACCAACACACCCAGGGTACCTTGGACGCCATATGTGGACGTGGAAAGTCCATGACCAAACGTGGACATGTGACGAGGTCACAGTGAGGATGATGATGATGGACTGAGATGTTTCAGCCTCAAACAGTGAATCCATACTAATAATAATAATAATAACAATAATAATAGCAATAAGCAGCAGGTATCTGATAAATGTCTCATTTCTACATTTTCTCTGCAGCTCATGAAACACCTCCCTGTGAGCCGCTCTCTGCTGCCTGCAGCTCTCGTCTTCTTATTGTTATCTGGAGCCCAAAATAATCTGAACGCTGTTTTGATTTCATAACACAGCAAACACAATCTGTTCATTTCCAGGGTTTCTATTGGCAGCAGAGACGTGTACAGGCAGGATCAGTTACACACAGACAGACACACAGACAGAGTCTCTGCAGAGATGTTCTCAGCCTCGTCTGAAGCTGTACAGTTGTGTCGTGTGAAAGCTGCAGAGACACTCAGACTGTGGCTGCTGTCAGGAAAATGTCCCACTTAGCAGCAGAGTGTCTGTTTATTGTCTCCTGCAGTCGGTTAAAGACGGCGGGACAAAGTGTGTCCTCTCTAGAGGATTTAGAGACGCTGCTCAGTCTGAGCTGCAGGAAGCTTCACTGTGAGGAGAAAACTAACAGACCTGAGACAAGAGGACAGACAGCAGCTGGGACAGGGGGACAGACAGCAGCTGGGACAGGGGGACAGGAGGACAGACAGCAGCTGGGACAGGGGGACAGGAGGCAGCTGGGACAGGAGGACAGACAGCAGCTGGGACAGGAGGACAGACAGCAGCTGGGACAGGGGGACAGACAGCAGCTGATTGATTGATCTTGTGTGTTGACTCAAACTAAATGTGTAATTTTATTTAAAGGTTTCAGAGACAATGAACTTTTGTGTTCTTAACGAAAAACCTCAGTTTTTATTTTATACAGAATATTTTGTGGTTTCTAATAAAGAATAAAGACGTTTTTTTTCCTCATGAAGAGACACAGAGCTCCTCTTCCTCTCAGCTGGAGCCTTCACCTGATGACTGTACAGATATGAGTTGAGTCCACTGTAACATCTGTTGCTGTTGAGCTGAAGGTTAAATTCAAGGACTTCATCATCTTAAAATAGAGCGGTTATATTTTATTGACTGAACCTTGAGATTGTCATGATGGTGACATGGTGATGGTGACATGGTGATGGTGACGTGCTGATGGTGACATGGTGATGGTGACGTACTGATGGTGACATGGTGATGGTGACATGGTGATGGTGACGTGCTGATGGTGACATGGTGATGGTGACATGGTGATGGTGACTGGTTTCAGCCCAGTTACCTGAGGGAAATGTTGCATTGTACGTTTCTGCAAAACACACACACCTTATGTTTGCACCTTACATTTCATACGATTCATACGTGTCTAAAGTGACGCACAGTATCTGAGGTTGTTATTCAGTGAAACATGTCGTGTCTCAGCTGCTTGTGAGGCTTCAAACATGTTTTTAGGGACCTGCTGCTGTTTTTCTACCAAACCAGGTATTTAATACCAAAAACTAGACTTGCATCAATTACAGTTTTTTGGGCCGATTCTGATTTCATTTTTTTCGAACCGCTTTACAGCTCACAAGATATTGCAATATTTTCTATCTTTGCTTTGTCAGAACATTTTAATCAAGACAACCAGCTCTTCAATAATCATCTCAAACAAACACAAACAGTGACACAGGTTCAGAAACATTTTCCTTTTTGCTCAAATATAACTTCAGCTACAGTATTAAAATAAATAAGTAAAAAGGCATACATAAATAAAAACATGGATAAATAAAACAATAATTCTTGGTGTATAGCATTTGTGGGTAATTTCTTGAATAGACAAAAAAGTAAAAATATGTCCTGTGGAAAATTCACACAGGTCTTCAGGACACGCCCACCAGTAAGCGCACGGACACACACCTCGTCAGATTCAAGCGGCACAGTGCAGCAGTGAGAGCTCCACAATTCAGTTTAACACGGACAATTAACAACTTCCTCCTTCTCTCTTCTGATGTGTGTGCGTGAATGATGAAGGTGAGAAGCCGTCCATGTTTCACTTCCTCACATCGCCCAAGGCTATTCAAGAGAAGGCTGAGACATGGGGTCAAACATGGGGGGATTGCACATGCGCAGTAACATCTGGTCAGCACTTACTCACTGTCACCCTCCAGAATCGCAGCTCAAGTTACACTGCGCATGTGCAGTCCCCCCATGTTTGACCCCGTGTCTCAGCCTTCTCTTGAATAGCCTTGACATCGCCCAAGCTGTGAGTTGCACATGTGCGTGTGTGTGCGCTGCTGATGTTACACCATGTCAATCATGCGGCGCGCCGGGAATTTGACCAGTGTTTTAAATCGGCATATTGTAGACTGAGCGGCCGGTCGCAGGTCATGGCCGATCACCTGAAAACTGGCCTGATTCCGAGCACTGACGATAAATCGCTGCAAGTCTACGAAAAACCTCTCTGAACTGTAACCAGGTGGTTTGTATAGGTCCAGTTTGTGCATGTGTGTGTTCGGACCTGTGTGTAATTGACAAACAGAGTGAAAAATTGACAAACAGAGTGAAAAATTGAATTTCCCCTCAGGGATTAATAAAGTATATAAAAAAAAAAATAAAAAAAAAATTGTGTGTCTGTAACCTCGTCGACCACAGCGATGCTGGGACGTAAACTTTCAACGTATCTGTTTAATAAACTGACACTTTGGCTTAATTCACCTGTCAGCAGTTATAACTGGTCATTTATTTGTTGTACATCAAAACATATTGCACATATTTTTATACCTCTAAGCTTTTACACACTAGTTTCATACATGGTCATGTAATCAGTAGTGTTGAACACTGTAATTCACATATTCTTATTTTTCTTGAACTTAACATCCTAGTGTTATACATTTATGTGTAACACAAGGCTAGTTAAACACTGTAGCATGATGCACATATTTTTAAAACTTTACTTACTAGTTTTATACATTTTAATGTAACAACAGGCACAAAGTTTTTATATTTCTTACACATTTTACACACTCAGCATGTTATTCATATTTATATTTTTAAATATCTGACATACTGAAGCATAATGCACAGATTTTTATTCCTATATTCTTACATACTTATTATTTTTATAATTCTTTCATCTGCTTTCTTTGATTCTCTTTGTTTTACGTCTGAGGGACTTTAACATGTCACAGTTTGAGTCACAGTATTGATCCCCTCAGGATCAATCATATCATGATGTGTAAATGTATCGGTGGTTTTCAGAGATGGACGCTGGAAACGTTTCTCCTGGTGATGTTGTTGGTATTCGAGTCAGTGATGTAAAATCATTGATCTGAATCCTCCCATCGTTTTTCCATCAGATAGAAACTTCTTGGTTGAATAAATACTAAGCTTACACACACACACACACACACACACACGCACACACACTCTTCAGACACATTACTCCACATCATCATTACAGTAAATAGAAGCTCGACCATCGTCTCCATTTTCCAGCCAGAGTGAAGGATGAATTTTAATTGCCTGAAAACTAAAAATGGAGGCCGGGCGAAGTGAATGGATCCTCTCGGCGCTCACCCCGCTCACCTCTCCTCCCACACAGCTGCCGCTTTAATATTCATCCACATGGGGAGATATTCCTGTGGAGGCTGACCTCGGAGAGCGACGCAGGGGGGAGGAGGGGGGAGGAGGGAGCGCCGGAGGTGTCGTCTGTGTGGTGAACAGATTGGTGGATATCACTGGTTTTGGTTGTAGATGTTGGCGGAGGAACACTTGTTCTATGTTTAGTGAAGCCTCCTCCTCCTCCTCCTCCTCCTCCTCCTCCTCCTCTGCTCTCTGAGTCCAACAAACGCTCTCTGCCGCTTCCACAGCCAACCAGATATTTGGAAATAGAGTACAAACTGCCGCGGGGCTTCGCTGAGAGCCACGTCTGAACGTCACGTCTGAACGTCGACTGAAGACTCAACAGTTTTTATATTTTACTACATTCAGTTATAAACCATCATTTCATTGATCATCCATCAGGTTATAGATCGATGTGATGTCACCAGGCAGTGACTGGTTTCACTACATTTAAGATAAGATGAGATGAAATTTAGATCTGCTCAGATGAGAGCTGAAAGAATGAATTGATTAATCATTCTGTCAGTCAACAAAAAAATAACGTATCACTTCCGATCGTAACTTTCGTTGCTTACTCCTTACTCCTCTTTGTTTTTATTTCTGACCGTTGGTCGGACGAAACACACGTCACCATGGACAGCGTGGAAAAATTGTATAATCTCGTTTTTCAGGCCAAGAAGAAAAGAATTAGTAAAATCCTTGAAAGTTTTGGAAAGTCATAGAATTTTGTTGTGCGTAATGTGATTAATTGTTACAGTAATTTTACTCTTTATGAAACATGACTGCAGGTTTTTTTATTTTTCTGTAGCTGTTGACGAGTTGTGTTCATCACCAGACGATCCACCATACGATATTATCACAATACTTAAGTCACGATACAAGCGTATTGCGATTTTACATTTTTTGTGATATGCTGACACGGGATATATTGTGATTGATCACCTTTTTTCAGCTGTGAATTATAGACCTTAAACAACAACAACATCTGTTTTATCTAATCAGATAAAGTTTTCAGTCTGTTCATCGCTTCATTTCTGCTGCAGTAACATGTTTCTAGTGACTGAAAATGCAACAGATTATATCGTTCTAGTCGGCGACCTAAAGTTTAATTTGTTTTTGTAATATTAATAATTTATATAATAATAAATACTTGGCACTGTGTGACGATACGATATTGCCACACAAAAATATCGCGATATTTTGCTGTATCAATTTTTCCCCTCCGCTACTGTTGACGTAACGTAGTTCAATTCAATTCAATTCAATTCAATTTTATTTATAAAGCCCAATATCACAAATCACAATTTGCCTCACAGGGCTTTACAGCATACAACATCCCTCTGTCCTTATGAC
>NC_065521.1:46365082-46368583 GCF_006386435.1 Epinephelus moara | reverse complement strand
AGAGAGAGAGAGAGAGAGAGAGAGAGAGAGAGATGCAGGTAATAACAGTAGCTTACAACAACATTAATGAAAGTAATAATATTATAGTTATAGTTCTGATTTGCGTTAACGTGTGACAACATTTTGTTTATCATATTCTTCACTCTCTCCTCTCCACACCTATACCCCGATGATACTTTAGATATGTACGCATATTTGAGGATGAACAGTTGACACGTGCAGCACAGAGTGTTCAGTTGTCACTCCGAGCACCAGCGAGCACTTCAGTTACATTTGAGCTGATGTGAAAGTGAGTGTGACGGTTTAAAGGTACGGAGCATTCTGTTTTAAACCAATGAACCAACGGCCAACTGACCTGTGGGCCGTCACTCCCACTCTGTGAGCTCCATGTACGCAGACGTCTGGAGTAAAGTGTACAGCAGGTGTAAAGCATCACTGCAGACGTTACACCAAACCGCCGATCCACCTCACGCTCCCTCCAGGTTAGGAGTGAGTTAATGCCCCAAGCGAAGGAGTTCAAGTGTCTCAGGGTCCTGTTCACAGGGAGGGGCCACAAAAAACAATAATCAATAAATTACAGTAATTTAAACATTTTTAAAACTAAACGGCTCCGTAGCTTCAACATCTGCAGCCCGATGAGACGTCAACTGTCGTTATCAGATCTCACGCTGCTGTCAGCAGGACGAGGATGTCTCCTGTCAGAAATGACGGTGATAACCTCTGTAGTCCAGTGCTGGTTTGATTATCGTCAGAACAGACGGAGACAAAGACAGTGTTTGAGTTTGATTCAGTGAGGGTTGATGGTGATGTTGATAACAGCACGCTGGTCTCTGTATTAATAGTGATGAATCACCCTCATGTATGAATCATACATCAACAATGGCCTATTTTTGCAGGAACCATGATGATGATGATGATGAAGATATAGAGAAATACAGATGCTCTGTAGAAACAACATATTGTCAGTATTTCACAGTTGATCTTCTAAAGATGAGCCGACTGACTGTACACAGACACCTACTTCCTGTCCGTCCCTCCTGAGTTTCCTCCCTCCTCTTCCTGCTCAGAGTCTTTTTTGGGAGTCTGTCAGTGTGTGAATGGAGGTCGGAGGACACGCTGAGCTGTGCAGACTGTGAAGCCTCTGTGATTTGGACTTTATAAATAAAGTTGACTTGTTTCAAACAGAAAAACTACTCGCTGGAGGTCAGAGAAAGATGGAGGTTAAAAGAAAGCAACACTGACTGTTTCTTGACTTTGTTCCAGACCTCCATATATCCTGACCTCCTCCATTAGTGGGTGTTCACACCACAAATAAACCCTGCAGGAGGCGGCGGCTTCAGGCACCTCCACTTCTCCAATTCTTGTATGGATTTCTCTGCACAGTGGTTTCTCTGATCGCTATCTCAGCCTCTTCTCACTCTCAACTCGTCAGACACCGACCGACGCTCTGTCAGTGGATCATCAGACACCGACACACAGAAGCACCCATCACGTCGCTGTGATACGCTACGATACAACCCAGCTCATCAAATACAGCCGCTCTGTCAGTGGATCATCAGACACCGACACATGGCGGTGTGATACACACCGGCGGCGGCTGTTTGACGCCACCAGCAGCTACTGCAGTATGAACAGCAAGACAGTCCTCACAGGGCCTGTGGTAGGGGTGGGTTACAAATCAATACAGCGTAGTATCATGATATTTTTGCATCACGATATCGTATCAATAATTGATGCTTTTTTATGATATAAATTATTGATACTTCAGGTACAAATTAAACTTCCGGTGGCGACTAGAATAATAAAATCAGGAGCTTTTTCAGTCGACTAGAAACATGTTGCTGCAATAAAAAGTGAAAAGAACAGACTGAAAACCTTTAGAGGGGTTTGTGTGTCCCGATGATCCTGGGAGCTGAGTTGTTCGAGGCTGACAGGCCCTGGTAGGGTCTCCTGAGGCAAAGTGGTCCCAGAGGGGGGGCCAGACTGAGAGCGGTTCAAGTGGACCTCAGTGACACAGCACATTTGGATAAAGAGTACCTCGCCCTGTATGGAAACACCGGGCCCCCCCTCTGGAGCCAGACTTGGAGGGAGCTCGCCAGTGAGTGTGTGGTGGCGGGGCTTTGTAACATGGAGCTGCCGCCCTGTGGGCCCAGACAGCAGGCAGGGGCGGGGCCCCGGCGTGCTGACCCCTGGTGTCTCAAGTGTCAGTGATAGTGATAAAACATTTGTTCAACAAAAACTCCTCTGTTTTTATTTCTTTAAAGGTCGTTCTGACTGATAACAAATTTTGCTGGGCGATTAATTGCGTCAGAAATTTTTGCGATAAGCGATAATATTGCGTAATATTGTGCTTTTAAGACTGTTTTTATTATTGTTGTAATTTTGCTGGTTTTAGACCATTTTGTAAACTTACATAATGATAATAAAGACACAATGATGCAAGTTCACCCTTTGACAGAGAAATAAACATTTAGTTAACAAGAATATTTAGGAATGCAAAAAAGAAAATTTAAATATTCGAAATAAATAAATAAATAAAGACCTTATAAATACAACAAAACAGACTGTCAGACTCTCTCTCTCAGGTGTGCAGTTAAATTGGTTGTATTTGCTCTTTTTGTTGAGATGGTTTTAGAATAAACCCAGCACACCGGCTCGTCCTAATTACTGGGCTGCCCTCTGTCATTTGGTTTAAATCCAAAACACTCCCACACAGGGGCCGTGGTGTTTGGTTTAGGAACAAGTTCCATGTCTTTCTCTGACGCTTCGTCTCCCCCTCACGAAGAGGAAGACTGTATGCATGTGACGAGCAGAAACTGCACCTTCGTGTTGAAAATAGACGTATAGCTTTTAAGGACACACTTCATGAGACAAGTGCTAATTGACATGCCGTCCCTGAATGTCCCAAACTGCCAAACCCAGCGCTTCACATTTTCACATGTTGGGCCACTGAACAAGAGGCGGTATTTGATGAGTTGGGCTGAGAACATGTTGTCACATAGAGACGTTCCTCCTGTTCAAACAAACCCACTGCGCCCAGTAGCTGCAAATCTGACGTGACACACACATGATGGGATGTTTTTAGATTCACTTTGACTTCCACCTCCTGAGGTTCTCATTATCTCTGATGTTCACGTGAACAAAGGTCCTGGCGTCCTCTCAGAAGTCAGATCTGCTCCTCACGACTGTTTGCTTGTAGTTTGTTGCTGATGGTTTGCTCTGGATGATTTCTGTAACTCTACTTTATATCTGACTGAAGTTTGGATTTATCAGATTGTCAGGCAGAGTGATCCAGCTCTGCTCTGATTGGTCGGACGGATGTTTGGCTTGAGGCACATGTGAGACTAGACTCACAAGTCAGTCTTTAGACGCTTTGCTTAACTAAAGACTGATGACTTTCTCCCTGATTTTGTGTTTAGATGGGCGGATACAATTTCAGAATTTAAAAAACTCCCTACGTTGCAGAACTAATAGTAAATCTGCAGGGCGGTCCTTCGGTGG
>NC_065521.1:46364894-46365010 GCF_006386435.1 Epinephelus moara | reverse complement strand
AACAATTTCAGAATTTAAAAAACTCCCTACGTTGCAGAACTAATAGTAAATCTGCAGGGCGGTCCTTCGGTGGCTCGCTGAACTCTTGTGCTTGTAAACATAGTCCGACTAGAAAC
>NC_065521.1:46359381-46362692 GCF_006386435.1 Epinephelus moara | reverse complement strand
CTTGCGGACGAGAAAAGGAGGAGCGCACATTTCCGAGAAGGCGTGTCCTTTTCAAAAATGCAAGAGGCGTTGCTTTGTTGCCGGCCGTTTTCGCCGGTGTGTTAAACACACTTTAGAAAGGAGTGTCCCCAGACTATCAGAAGGCGGAGATCTCTGATTGTCTGGTGGCGAGACTACATGTGAGACAGTCTGGTCCATGAAGTCCAGTTTGAGGAGCAGATCTGTGAGTCACCACACAGGTTTACAGGTATCACAGAGGCGACTGGAGCAACAGTCAGGAGGTTAATCCATCATAAATAAATCCTGCAGGAGCGTGTGTGTGTGTGTGTGTGTGTTTGATCGGCCTGATCAGATGACGTCATGTCTAACCCCGTTAACAGATTCATTGGAGTGAATGAGGACGCTGCATTTCTGTCACACTGGGTCATAAAAGCTGCATTAAACAACATCAAGCTGCCTCCTGACAAACAGACGTCATAATTCACTGGGACGCTGATGATTGTTCGTCTGTTAAGAGTTTAAACAGAAGTTAACACACGTGGAGAGATGAACGCATCATAAAAAAGCGTCAGACTCAACTCTAATAAACGTCAGCGTGCTCTCAGAAGACTTGAACCTTGATCATCTGTCACAGTCGATGCTGAATAATCTTTCACATTTTATTTAGTGGTAATTTTCTGTATCTGTTGATCATCGTCGTGTCAGACGTGTCATTTCTTTATTCAACATCACTCACTTTATTCATCTTTCTCTTCCTCCTCTCTCCGACTGCTCTCAGGTCAGCAAACGTTCGTCTCTATAAAATCACTCCAGCGTCTCTGAGCGGGCTGCTGTGATTGGCTCTCACTGGGTCGAGAGCTCAGACTCTAATGAATTGAATTTAGGAGGAGAGGGTTAACTGGTAATCTGGCAGAGACGCTCCATTCACCGTCGACACACAGACTCAGTGAGAGACGGTGGGTTCAAGAACAGAAAGTCTCTCTGAGTAACTCATGGTGCGTTCACAGCCACAGGAAAAACTGAAGTCAGTCAGGTTTGAATCCTTCATTTGATCAGAATCAGAAAGTGCCTGCAGTTTCCTTGGATATCACAGGAACTGTTCTTTGAGAATATGTTGAATGTTTGCACTGTTGAGGGAAAACAGTCACACAGAGACAGGTGAGGACGTGACGTCATGTGCAGAGACAGATCGTTGAGCTGCAGCCTGCAGAACTCTGTCTGTCTGTCTGTCTCTGTCTCTGTCTCTCTGTCTCTTTCTCTGTCTGTCTCTGTCTCTGTCTCTGTCTCTGTCTCTCTCTCTGTCTCTCCGTCTCTTTCTCTGTCTGTGTCTGTCTCTGTCTCTCTGTCTCTGTCTCTATCTCTGCCTCTGTCTCTGTCTCTCTCTCTGTCTCTCCGTCTCTTTCTCTGTCTGTGTCTGTCTCTGTCTCTGTCTCTCTGGCTCTTTCTCTGTCTGTCTCTGTCTCTCTGTCTCTGTCTCTCTGTCTCTCTGCTGCTGGTGTAGAGACAGATCATTGAGCTGCAGCCTGCAGAACTCTCTCTCTCTGTCTCTGTCTCTGTCTCTGTCTCTGTGTCTGTGTCTGTGTCTGTCTCTGTCTCTGTCTCTCTGTCTCTGTCTCTCTGTCTCTGCTGCTGGTGTAGAGACAGGCCCGTAGCCCATAATTCAGTGTGTGCAGCGCTGAGACGAGCAGACCCTCCACAGAGACGTTACAGTCCTGATTCATTTCACATGGAGCCTCTCTGCCGCCCGGCTGCTCGCTGTGTGTTCTGACAGCAGCAAAAACAACAAGTCGTAACTCAAACTCTCTGTTGACTTTATCTGCGTCTGTCAGACTGTTTTCCTCTCTGTCCGTCTCCTCTCTGCCTCTCTGCGCTGCGTCGCAGGGTTTCAACTCACTCCAGCCTTTTCTGACTCTCCTCACGTCCCCTCTCACTCTGCTCACCAGAAAACAGTCGCCATGCTTTCATCCTGCTGCGTGCTTATCATCATGTCCTTAACTTCAGCCAGAAAAAATGGGATTTTAAAAAGTAATGGGAACATGTCCCCCTGGCCCCCAGGGGCCCTGCGTCCCAGCAGTGAGGGGAAAGCTTTGAAACACTTAGATCTTCATTTTGATAAATACAATTAAAAATATGGAGTTAAAAAATGTGAAAAATCCAAGTTGTGTGTTTCAGTCATTTCGGAGACGTGTGTGAGGACGTGTGAGGACATGTGTGAGGACCTGAGTGTGTGTAAATCTCTGGCTGTCGTCCTGTTGGTGCTGCAGTTCTTCACATCATCACTCAGACTCATAAAACGAGAAAACAGCGGCTCTCGTTTGTTGTATTTTTCCAGATGCATTTTTGGTTTTTCTGGCATTTAAATCAGTGAAACTCCCGCAGAGTTTATTTATCTTCAGTGGTCACAGCGCCGCAGACCCCCCAACACAAACGCACCCCGGTGACGAGTTTGATGTGTGTACGTGTGACATCAAGAGGCTTAAACTCACCGTAAAACACCGCCGTGACCTCACCTGACGATGGTTAATCATTACTATCAGAATATTGGTTCGACGTTGGTCCGTTCAGCCCAGTATGAAGAAACCAGTCGTTACATTAAAACCAGTTCTGACTGTGGTGGTCTGAGGCAGAGCAAGGACCAAACAGGAAGTGGACGGGGACCTGAAACCTGAAGCAGCTCTGGCAGGAAGCCACACAGGGACGTTTGGTTTGTGCGACCACACACAGAGGAAACCTCAGAGTGTTGAGACGGAGCTAAAAACCCCTCCGCTCTTTAAAAATGGACTTTCAAACCTTTGTAACTGCAGCTCCGTCAGCTTCACCCTGCCTCACACCCAGAGTTAAACTGGGAGCTGACCAGTCCAGCCACAGCCAGCTGCTGGTGTCAGGTGCTTCACATGAGAAGAACCAAACCTCTGAATCAGACACATGTAAAGTTTATTATCCAAAAACAGATGAAACTCTTGTGAATCTTCCTTCATTTAGTGTCAGAGCTTCATCAGACTCATCAGAGACATGACGAAGAGCTGAGCTTCATACAGAAGCTTTGAGTTTAACGGGCTCAACAGTGTCCAGGTCTGTTCTCTGGTCTCTAAAGGTGCGGACACACCAAACTGACAGCAAAGAACTAGCGGTGACGAAAGCCAACTGTTGTGTCGTCTACGTCGCCTCACGTCGCCCTGTGTCAGTTGCATTTGAACACACTACACGGACTACATCTGATGGCCAAGTAGCACGTACGTTCTGCGCCTGCGTGAGAGAGAGCGGAGTGAGAGAGTGGTACATCCTGTCAGCCGAGGGGTTTCCTATCTGTG
>NC_065521.1:46354520-46358370 GCF_006386435.1 Epinephelus moara | reverse complement strand
TGTGGAGGAGCAGCGGCTCTACTCCGAGTCCCTCCCGGATGTCTGAGCTCCTCACCCTATCCCTAAGGCTGAGCCCAGCCACCCTGCGGAGGAAACTCATTTCGGCCGCTTGCACTCGCGATCTCATTCTTTCGGTCACTACCCAGAGCTCGTGACCATAGGTGAGGATTGGAACGATTGGAATTGATTTAAGGTGGTATATAGTTAATATTTTGAACAGTTTAAAGGTGGTATATAGTTAATATTTTGAACAGTTTAAAGGTGGTATATAGTTAATATTTTGGACTGGTTTAAGGTGGTATAAGTTGTTCTGAGGCAGCAGCAGCAGCAGCAGCAGCAGGCTGAGTGTGTGGTTGGGACTGGGCCCAGTCTGCCTCCTCTAACAACATAATCACATCAGCGGCTCTGACTGTCGACACAGCGAGCTGGCAGCCTGACGTCTCTCTGGAAGCTTCACAGTGAAACCTGCCTACATGACACCAGGCTGCCTTTTAAACACGCCTCTCTGTGCTCGCCGCTCAGCTCTCTGAAAATCAACCTGCAGACACAAACATCCGTCAGTGTCGCTGTGCAGGCCGTGTTTTAATGCTGCGACGGTCACACTGATGTTTTTAAGATGTGTCCATACATCATCACATGAGAGTCTGTAAACACTGCAGACATCATGTTTGCTTCATGAAACATGTTTCAGTTTGTGAACCAGACGACCTCTGACCTCGGCTCCCAGGACTCATGTGAGTCTGATACTGAGAGACAGAAGGAAGAACAAGAGACATGTTAGGTTTCATGATGAAAACATGTCACAACAACAACTGAAAATAAATCAGGATCTGTTGTGTCTCAGGATGAGTAACTGCAGCTGTGGTATGACTGTAGCGCAGTGAACACTACCATGTTTCCCTCTGAGGCTGGTGTGTGAGGCTGGTGTGTGAGGCTGGTGTCTGAGGCTGGTGTCTGAGGCTGGTGTGTGAGGCTGGTGTCTGAGGCTGGTGTCTGAGGCTGGTGTGTGAAGCTGGTGTCTGAGGCTGGTGTCTGAGGCTGGTGTCTGAGGCTGGTGCGTGAAGCTGGTGCCTGAGGCTAGTGTCTGAGGCTGGTGTCTGAGGCTGGTGTGTGAGGCTGGTGTGTGAGGCTGGTGTGTGAAGCTGGTGTCTGAGGCTGGTGTCTGAGGCTGGTGTGTGAAGCTGTTGTCTGAGGCTGGTGTCTGAGGCTGGTGTGTGAAGCTGGTGTCTGAGGCTGGTGTGTGAGGCTGGTGTCTGAGGCTGGTGTGTGAAGCTGGTGTCTGAGGCTGGTGTCTGAGTCGCAGCATCGCAACACAGTTAAAGTACTTCAGCTTCATTCCTCAGTTTCAACCACCTCATATAAACTGTTCTGAGTGACCTTCAGTCACCGGCAAGTCAAATGATTTTTTTAAGCACTGTGGAGTTAGGCTTTACATGTGGCTCAGGGGAGGGGCATACAGATTTAAATAATTGTATTTTTATTGTTTGTGTGTGTGTGTTTTACTGCTGATTTTTAAAGAAAACATGCACAATTTATTTAAAAAGAAATTATGATTTTTTTTCCTTAAAAAATTCAAAGAAAAAAAAATCAAAAAGTAAAAAAAAAAAAAAAAAAAAAAGAAATACCAAAGAATTTAAAAGAAACACGCTTTTCAAACATATTTTCTTTAAATGTTTTGGTGATTATTTTTTTCTTTTTGAAAATTTTGGGAATTTTTTTTGGCTTTTTTGGTTTTTAAAAACATGCTCTCCAAACTTGATGCAGGCTTTGAGAGCATGTTTCACCATTTATCAGTCATAAACTGTAAAAACAGAAATTATTTTTGAATTTTCAAATTTCTGACGGTCCTTAGATGCATCATGTGTGACGAATGCTTCCTTCAGAAGAAAAAACATAAAGAAATCTGATCTGATCTGATATTATATTATATTATATTATCATCGATCAGGTAACTATAAAGCAAACTAAAGTAATTTTTGGTAAGGTCACCATACAGAAGAACAAGCCAGACTGATAGTTGTATTACTGGTACAAACACTATCAGGTGTAGTAAAAGCAGCAGCTGTTTTAGGCCGCAGACGGAGCGTCATACTGACGACAGTAAAGTAACAGTTTAATGTTAGTGTCAGTTGTCATAGAAACAGCATCATCAGTACACACTGCAGTTGTCAGAGTAACAGTTCCAGTTATAGTTGTAGTAGTAGTGGTTGTAGTAACGGCGGTTGCCGTGGTGACAGTAGTAATGGATTTCCCATCTATCAGTGTTGTTCTTGTACCAGCTGATCTGACAGCTGATTGGGTCAGAGGGGGTGATGTCATCAGTACATCAGTATGTAAGGAGAGAACGAGGCGACAGGAAGCTGGAGGGGACGTCCCAGGCGGATGGGTGTGTGTGAGAGTGTGTGTGTGTGTGTGTGTGAGAGTGTGTGTGTGTGTGTGTCTGTGTTGGGAGGTGCGGCGGTCAGCGCAGCGTGTCTCCTCTCTCCCCACAGGCCTGTTTGTTTTGGACCCAGATCAGAGAGCTGCTGACACACACACACACACACACACACACACACACACACACACTGGAGTCAGCTGTCCAATCACAGCTGAGTGTTTTCAGGTCTCTCTGTGAGGTCGTGATGTCGGGGTCATCCATGTCGTCAGGTCTGACCTGCTGTCTGCAGGTCTGTGTGTGATTTTCATTAAAGGGACATTCCACTGATTTCACATGTGAAGATGAGTTGATCATGTTTTACCTTCGCTTGTTCTTAGCTGTTATGTCTGTTTCTGTGCGACTGCAGAGAGAAACAGAAACCTAACTTCCTGTGTGTGTTCACATGGACAGCACACCTGATAGGACGGACCCCCGACACTCAGAGAGCTGAATCATCAGTCCCCTCGATCCACTGACATTCCTTCAGGTCATTTTTGTTTTGCTTAAATTTTTTGTCAGTCAGTGTCTGAAAGTTTCTGCTGACGTTTCAGTCCCCAAATTTTGCTGCAGAGTGAGCGCTCCTTGCATTCATGCTGCTTTTCAGTCCAGACAGCTGCAGACACAGAGGCAGCAGCCCACACAGAGAGAGACTTTGCAGCATGACGCTCTGAGATAACGTAATCCTCTGCCGTCTGCTTGGAGGTGGTGAATTTACAGACACTTAATACAGCACAATCTCCTTTTTTTTAATATCTAGTGTTGGCAAAAAAAGTTGTTGTACATTTCTGATCCGTCGTTAGTAGAGCTGGGTATCGGTACTCTCTAACGCATCGACCAAAATAACTCAAGTAGTGTTGAAACATCTCCAGCCATATGATACCTGCATCCTTTCTGTGCTGGTGGTCTGATCCTGGACCGTCAGATCAGCAGACTTCCTGTTTCAGCCATCTCCAGAGCTGCTTTGTTCAACTCTGCCTGGTGAGGACGAGTTACACAGCTGCAGCAGCAGCTAACGTCCAACACCTGTGAAAACGGTCCCGACAAACTCACACTGACACTGAAACCACTCTGTCGTTAAAGCTGTTGATGAAAAGTTATGTGATGCTAACAGTTAGCCCTGTCGCTGTGTGTGTGCGGCCGGGGGGACGCTCACACGCAGCAGCTTCAGTTTCTTCAGTCAGCAGATATATCTTACTGTATGACAGAGTCCTGCACGGGTCCAGTTTTCAAGATCCGCCCCGCCCCGACCCGGCGACGTACAAACCTGCACCCGAACCGCAAACCCGTGCATCAAGCCAATTAGTACCGCAACCCGGTCCGACCCGTTGAAACGCGACCCGCAGCCCGACCCGTAACCCGGATTTAAAGTAATCATTTTGGGTCATATTGGCTGAATATTGAACAGCATATCGCCACAGTTAAGGTGCCAGT
>NC_065521.1:46338942-46353583 GCF_006386435.1 Epinephelus moara | reverse complement strand
TAATGTTTGGTATGACTAAGTCATGGTATGGTATGCTGTACATAATCACGGAAACTGTCAGTGTGTCATTCTGTCTGTCCCACGTTTTTCTACTCACTGACGTGGTCAATCTATGTGAAACTGCACATAGGCATTGAGGACTGGCATAGGTAGAAGGTGACAAAGCTACCAATGGGTCCGGACTAGTATTCTAAATTCAACAAAACACCAATGTGTGATGTCAGTGACCAGCTGGGTTGTTTTAAGAGGATAGAGGTGTTGTATCAGAGCTGTAGTCCTCGGCTGCTGTAAAATGAGTTTTATAATGCTCTCTGTCTCTGTAGTGATTGAAGCAAATAAAAACCCAAGCTATCAATCTAATGTTTACAGTGTACACGCCACTCTATTCATATTATGGGTATCTAATGAAGAACCCTGTTGGTGTCAGTGTCACTTTAAAGGTACTGGTATTTGTTAAACAATACCCAGCCTTAGCTGTTAGCATAGTTAGCTTCTTTACAAGGTTACATGAGTGTTGCTGTCTCCCTGAACGTCCCGCTGAACCCCGTTTAAACTCTCAAACTGTACATGAAAGAAGTCAAACATTTGTATTGAACGTAACTCAGCCCTGTATCTGATGTATGGTTATGGTTCACTCTCATACTTCTGGATGTGAGTCCGTCTCTAACCTGCCTCATGTCGCCTTTGCTCTCATCAGAAAACACAAACAGCTCAAAGCGACCAATCACAGCTCTCGTAGTCTCCATGTGGTCTCTGTGTGGCCCCGATGCAACACTAACTGTGGAGTACCTCCTTAAAGGCAATCCAGTCTGATCATCAGGCTAAAATACTACAGTAGATTCTTACTGTTACTATAGCAACTGTTGCTAACGCTGCTGCTGCTGGCGCTGCTGCTGCTGCTCCGTCTCCTCCAGCTGGCGTGTGGCCGACGCCTCTTTGTGTCAAACTGTAAAAAATTATAAAGGATTGTTTTTTCTCTGCAGATTTCCATAAAAACTGAAGCTTTTTCTTTTTACTTTTTTTATATGAAAGAACACTTCCTCCTCCTCTTCCTCCTCCTCCTCCTTCTCCTCCTCCTCTTTTCCATTAGCACAAAGTGAATTAGCGGAGATGAGTCAGCCAATCAGCTGTGGCATTCAGAGGGAACGGAGCCATTATTGGCTAATGAGACGACGGGGAATTGAAGCTTTTATTCTAATAACAGTAATGTCTGTTTGTAACCGAGCCGCCTGCACCTGCTTCTCTCTTCTTCCAAACATCCTTTCTGCTTTTTCTTTTTTTCTCCGGCAGCGACGGGGGAATGGATCCTCACAGCCAGAGAGGGAAATTAATCTGTTGATTTAGATTCATATAGATGATTATTATTAGGAGACGCCTGCACCTGTTTCTCTCTTTCACTGCAGAGCTGAAATCTGGAGACGAACCAAACCTCAGTCGAGTGAAGCGCCGTTTAGTTTCGCTGCTTTCCCCCGATGAAGACAAGATTATTGATTAACTTTTGTTTTGATATCATGGCGAGGCGGCTGCACCTGTGACGCTCACCTGTGGAGAAACATTTAACCCTTTAACCCCTCATCGACACACGCCTGTTAGAGAACAGAAGAAACACCTGTAAAATGATTGTATAAATCAGAGTCAGCTCCAGAATCAGCTGATCAGATTAAGTTGATGTTTGATTTTGAGGCTCGGTGTGGACGTTGATGTCACTTTGGTCCAGACTGAAACATTTAATTGTGATATGAGTCTGTTGTTGGTTTGAGTCGTCGTCTCTGTGCGTTCGTCTCAGGATGGAAATGAAACGAGAGAACCTGAGTGATCAGGATGAGTCAGCGTCTGGATGTTCAATTTCCTGTTCCCTCTTTTTCTAAATAAACATTTTCCTCCTGCATGCTCGCCGGTCCCGTTCACTTCAACCTGATGAATACATGACGGACATGTTTTTGTCAAAACTGTCATCACTCTGAAAGAGCGTCCTGTGGCCAACGACCTCGTCCTGTTTTAATACCTTATTATTGTGTGGCACACGATGCTTTCAGGGACACTCAGAGAAAGTAGAGTGTAAGAGTAATTACCCACAAACTGTTCGTTTGAATCTGCAGATTATTTTTGAGAATAATCGTGATGTAATCAATAATTTAATCTGTAAAATTTCAGCAAGATATTGAAAAATATGATATGATAAAAAAAAAACATGATACACTGCTAATAAAACCTTCCTGCATAAAAACATGTTAAGATACACAAAGCACCATGAAAATATAAGATAAACTTAAAACACACCAGTGCCGCCGGGGCATGTCATGTGACGCGCGTCAGGTGGCGCCCCAAGCACACACTGTCTGCGTCACGCTGCAGATCGTCAACACACAAGTTATCACTACTTCTACTGACAGATCTGAACTTCCTCCTCCTCTGCGTCAGCTTCAAATCATCTGTTGACAGCCACTGATTAGAGCTGATGTCTCACCTGGAGAGCCGATCGCCAGAGCTGTGACTCAACAGGAAGTGTCTTTGTGGCCATTGTCTTTATAATGACGGGACTGTGGGTCGTTTAGCTCGAGATATTTCTCAACCTCAACATCAAGTCTCTCCTCATCTAGTCTTCGTCACACGTGAGACACAGCAACAGCTACAGAGTTCTCTTTATACATCAGTGGTGAGCAGAGAAGAAGAGCTGCTGCAGGACCTGGTCTGTACAAGCAGAGAGCGAGTGAGGGAGCAGTGACGTCTGAGAAAGGACGTGGCAACCTAGCCACAGCTGGTGTTGGGTTGTTCATCGAAAATAATAGGGGCGTATTTTTTGACGTGCGTCGTTTGCTGGCGTTGTGTTTTAGCCTTTAAAGTGTGATTCAGTCAAATAACGTGAACATTAAAGACATGCAAAATAATAAAAGTACATGAGTCTGTGCACTGATCCGATAGTTGCGTCACGTTGCCTTGTGCAGCAACAAAATGTCAAATGAGGTAATAAGAGAAAGTTTTATGGACTCATTCTCTTTATGTGTCGTTCATGTTCAGGGTTTAACCTGAGCCATGTCATACAGCAACAATACAGCACAGGTGTTTGGATGACGTGTGTCTACAGCAGCAAATTAGAGGAGCAGCTGCTAGCAGTTAGCAGCTAACTCAAAGAAGAAGAAGAACAACAGCTGCTAGCAGTTAGTGGCTAACTCAAAGAAGAAGAAGAACAGCAGCAGCTGTTAGCAGTTAGCGGCTAACTCAAAGAAGAAGAAGAACAACAGCTGTTAGCAGTTAGCGGCTAACTCAAAGAAGAAGAAGAACAGCAGCTGTTAGCAGTTAGCGGCTAACTCAAAGAAGAAGAAGAAGAAGAACAGCTGTTAGCAGTTAGCGGCTAACTCAAAGAAGAAGAAGAACAGCAGCTGTTAGCAGTTAGCGGCTAACTCAAAGAGGAAGAAGAACAGCAGCTGTTAGCAGTTAGCAGCTAACTCAAAGAAGAAGAAGAAGAAGAAGAACAGCAGCTGTTGGCAGTTAGCAGCTAACTCAAAGAAGAAGAAGAACGGCAGCTGTTAGCAGTTAGCGGCTAACTCAAAGAAGAAGAAGAACAGCAGCTGTTAGCAGTTAGCAGCTAACTCGAAGAAGAAGAAGAAGAACAGCAGCTATTGGCAGTTAGCAGCTAACTCGAAGAAGAAGAAGAACAGCAGCTATTGTCAGTTAGCAGCTAACTCAAAGAAGAAGAAGAAGAACAGCAGCTGCTAGCAGTTAGCAGCTAACTCAAAGAAGAAGAACAGCAGCTGTTAGCAGTTAGCGGCTAACTCAAAGAGGAAGAACAGCAGCTGTTAGCAGTTAGCAGCTAACTCAAAGAAGAAGAACAGCAGCTGCTAGCAGTTAGCAGCTAACTCAAAGAGGAAGAACAGCAGCTGTTAGCAGTTAGCAGCTAACAGGAGCTCCTTACCCTCCGAGGACGAGATCAGCCGCCATATAACAGGGACGCTAAATGATTGTTATTGACATGTGATGTCATTGTTATTGTTTATAAAGAGCTGCTGACACGTATGTTATATGTCACACTAGAGACTGACACTGTTGTGTTACATGTCACGCCTCGTTAGATTCCGTGATGTCATCATGCTGTCTGACATCACACACTGGAGCCACATGATGCCGCCGTCGTTTGGTTCTATGTAAACATGTAAAGGAGGTGTAAAGATGGAACTTTGTTGCGGCTCTGTGGCGCCACCTCTGTGTGAACAGGTCTGTAGTTCACATTAACCAGGAACAGTTGAGGACATGTTGTCTCATAAACTTGTCTCAGTCTCTGCAGGTGGACGTTTTATATAAATTCAACCAATGGCTACCTGGGAGGAAATCAGTCTGGGAGCTGATTAGCTGTCGATGTTCCCTGCGGTGGCGTCTGACCTTGTTGGGTTTTTGTTTCTCTGTGTGAGGAATTGAACTGAACTCTGTGGTTAATTATCACGGCGGACTCTCGGCCAATCAAATCACTCTCTCAGCGGAGCGAGGCCATTGATTGGTTCAATACTGTGGGGAGGAATTGAAGTGTGGATTTGCAAATGTAAACTGTTTAAATGGCTGCGGCTGAAGTGTACACACACACACACACACACACACACACACACACACACACACACACACACACACACACGTGAATCAGCCAATAAGCAGTGATATTTGGTGGCTGGATATTAACTGAGGTTGATTGGTGTGTGATTGGAGGAGGAAGCGTCACACCTGGGCTCACCGCACACACACACATACACACACTCAGTATAGTGCTGACACAGAAATATACACACACACACACACACACACAGTATAGTGCTGACACAGAAACATACACACACACACACACACACACACACACACACACACATTCACACACTGAGTTAAGGACCAGCTGCTGTTTTTGTTGTGATTGGCTGTAAATTAGATTAAAGTCGATTGCTGGTTGCTGTGGGAACGGAGATTCACGTTCAACGTTCGCTCTTCATGCAGCACAAAGCGACGGCTTCAGTCTTCCTCGTCATAATGTACGTCGGTCGTAGTGACGTCACTGCGCTACGTTACGTATGATGCAAAAACATGCAATGGCACCAGAGGAATCAATGATGAATCCATCACATTTCATTTTCACTCTGCTCATAAAAATAAAAATAAATTAAAAAAATAAAACTAAATATTGTTCACACTTCAAATAACTTACAGAGTGTTGAGAAATCATTTATGTTTCTACATTTAAAAAATCTTTTGGATCAAAATGTTTTTATCTTCTAAAATCTGATTTTTGTATATATTTTTTTTAATTTATGACATAATTTCAATGCGTTTGTTAATTATTCTTGTTACTGACTCACAGAACCTCTGAGGACAGATCTCAGGGAGATGAAACATCTGAAGATACTCCAGGAAATGACATCACAATAAGCAAAAATACCAGTGTAGACACAGGCAGATCATTTCTATGGCTTTCAGTTCAAAGGGTTAGAAGAGGCCAAAATGAGTCATGTGACTTGACAGACGTGTTCAGATATGTCGACCTGTGTGTCACTGAGCACGTGCAGCAGCAGCAGCGGCGGCTCCGGTCCGATCCTGCCTCTTTCCTCCTGCAAATAAACAACAGCAAGCAAAATAAACACACACATAGTTTAGAGGAGGACAGGACGTCTGACTGTATTTACCCGTCTCTCCCTCCTGTGTGTGTGTGTGTGTGTGTGTGTGTGTGGAGTTTATATCATCCAAACACTTTAACACTTTAAAGAAGTTTAAAGAAAAGTGTAAAAAAGTTTTGGTTATAAAACAAGACCAGCGTTAAGGACCTTTGATTATTGATATTCTGCATCGTCCTGAGTTCTGACAGCTGCTGTACTGAAGGTGGACCGTTAGTGAACTTCTGGATGTGATTGGACCACAGACTATAAAACAATGGACATAACTCTGTGATGTCACCTGTTGGTTTGTGAACTCCTGTTGTGAGGCTTTGAGTTTGGCAGTCTGGCCGTTGCCGTCGTGGTTTTTTGGTCCCAGAAGTAAACGTATATGGACACGAGGGTGGAGCCTATCCAGTGGTACGCAGCCCACTGAATATCCAACACATCCTCACTGTGACCTCGTCACATGTCCACGTTTGGTCGTCCACGTTCACATGTGACGTCCAAGGTACCCTGGGTGTGTTGGTTGTTGACGTTCTGGGACGCACTGTTCGTGGCACCTTTTAAACAGATTGCGGTCGTTTAAGTTGTACTGATTTTAGATTTAGCAATGGAGCAGGTGTGACCACGAGTACTCAAGTTAAAATATAATAAGACAATAAAATGATTTCTGCTGCGTGACAACATTATGGATTTTAAAATCATTTTTTCTATCCCATGGAAAACAAGGATTAAAAATTCATGTCCCATCTTGTTGACAGTCAGAGGTGTCGACAGGTTTACAGACGTCTCTTTTATAATGGCGGTCTGTGGGGAAAATGATTTTTGGGCTACAGAGCATTTTTCTCTGCAATACCGCAGGTGGCCACCGGGAAGAATTGTCTGCGAGGCTGAGCGGCGTTCCTGGGAACGTGCTCCTGGTTCCAAAAATATAACATGAAGATGCCAAAATGCATCAAAAGTGTCTGCGTCTGTTGTTCTAACAGTGTGTGGATTAGTGTGGATGGAAGTCAGTGGATCTTAATCTGAGGGGACGACGGCTGTTTGTGGCTTCACATGTTTTTATGAATCTGTTGCACAGAAACTAAACTGCACGAGTTAAATGTTTAAAATCTGTTTTAATGACACAAGTTTTATGACTAATTATTTTGGTCTGAGCAGCAGCTGAGACTGAAACTAGTGACAGCAGGTTCTAACTTCATCACAGGAGCAGATCCCACATCTGCTTTAAACTACCACATCTGGAAACACTCACACATACACACACACACACACACACACACACACACAGTCAGTGCTATAGGTTGACGTTTTAACATCTCACTGATTCCTGTCCACCAAGCCCAGCGCTCCTTAACACACACACACACACACCCACACACACACACACACACACACACACACACACACACACACACACAATGGTTGAATTAAACCTTTATGGAAACAAAATCATATTCCACACACACACACAGAATACATAAACAGGCAAACAAATGCATGTAAGCACAAAAACATAACCCGAGGCAAATCAATAACCACACACACACACACACACACACACACACACGGTGCAGCCTCTCAGTCACCCGTAGAGAACAATGACTCGACTTGCCAGAACCATCAACCCATTTTAACTCTGAGCCGCTGGCACTGTGGCACACACACATACACACACACACACACACATTGATGGGATTTATGGGCGGCTGGTCGGCCCCTGACAGCAGCAGCTCGTCCAGGCGGAGACATAAATCTACACCCAGGCTTCAGACTCGGCCTGTTCTCCCTGATCCATTTAGAGCCTATTAGATGGGGCGGGGATGGGGGGGGGGTGGGGGGGGCAGCAGCAGACAATTGTTACGGCTGATCAGATGGGGACAGTGTGTCACAGATAATAACAGAGGAGCTCTGTGACCACGACCCAGAACAAACCAAGAATCAGAAACAAAGGGACAAAGGGACAGGTGCGCTCAGGTGAGGGACTGTTCACTACTTATGAGGGGGGGCGGCATTGGCAAATTTTGGCAATAATTTTGGCAATTTTTAAAGGACACATTGCCTCCAAATTCTGGTGATTTGCCTTCCAAATTGTGGCAGTTATTTTGGTTATTAAGTTTGGAGATTTTTTATTTTTTTTTTAATTTCGAAGCCATGTTTTCTTTATAAATCGCCAGAAACTGTCAAAATAGAAGTTATTGTTGGATTCATCACGTAACAAACTGTTCAGTCAGAAACAGCCCGTATCAAAGTGTCCTCCAGTCACTCAGCGAGCCCCGAGGAAAAGTATGTGTAGCTTGAGGGAGGGTCACTCTGCAGCCACCTCCTCCTCTGATGAATAAAGAACAGTCCCTCGGTGCGTACGCAGCGCAGCAGTGAGCTGTGTGTTGTGATGTGGTTTTGTAGCAGCAGCAGGTATTTGTGTGTGTTTAGCTAACAGCAGCTGGTGTTTGTGTCCGTCTGTCCGTCCACTGTTTCCTCTGCAGCAGTTGGTTTCAAACCTGTTGATGAAACATGTTCAGGAGCCATATGCACAACGTCCTCTTATGTCTGAACACATATGGAGTCCATGTGTCCAAATATAAATCTCCATGTGTCTGTGTGCTGTTTACATGTAGCGCTCTGTTGTTGGGAGGAAATGAGCTTCAGAGATGATGAGTTCAAGTCCTGCAGGAGTTTCCAGGACTGGTGCAAACAGCGTGTTGTCAGACTCAGGTTTATAACTTTACCTCAGTGTTTGGTGAATAACAAGAAATAAAAAACTTCTTAAAGTCCTGAAGACAAACGTCTCCAAACAGCCATGAAACGAGATCATTTAACCAAAGTATCAAATTCAGCTCAGTAACAACGGTCAGGGTTCACAGACATGTCAACTGGTTTGCTCGTCACTTATTATTAGTGACTTTACATTTCATAAATGTTCCCCTCTGCTCACAGTTTAACAAATAGCATGTAACATTATTATTTTTCTTCCTCACCTTTGGTCTCAGCCTCTGCGTCTCCTGACAGAACAGCTCGGCTCAATTTCAGCCTCCATGAACATTTTTTAGTCGAACATTGTTGAAAGTGAGAAGTTAGTGGAGTGAGACTCGTCCAGACAGGTGCCTTGTTTTTTTTATGTGGTAACAGCATTATTATCATACGGCATGTGTTCTGTGTGCATGGTCTGGATTATCTCTGATATCCTAAATATTTCCACCCTGCAGATATGTTCAGGAGTAAATAATGTTCTCCTCCTCGTCTGCCTCTTGGCTGCTCCGGTTATTTTAAAATGAAGACGTAACCTGAAGATGATGATGATGATGATGATGATTTGTATCAATGTTTTCACTTTGCATCAGTGATATGGGATATGACATAATTAATATGACATAATCTAGTTAGTTACCACAGGTACAGAGCCAGCTGACATATTCTCACTCTGATACACTCTTGCAGAAATAAACACATTCCTGATGTGAGGAGGGGGAGGGTGTGTGCGTGTGTGCTCAGCAGCCTTTTGTCTCATTATCCGTCCGCATGTGTGTGTGTTGCCTGTTAGCTGTTAGCTGTTAGCGTTGCTAGTGTGTTAGTGCTGGTGTGTCGCGGTGCTAACGGGTTTGAACCTGCCAGAGAGCACAGTAATGATTTACTCTGTTTACCTAACTGTTTGACCTCCGACTGGGTGTGTGTGCAAGCATGTGTGTGTGTGTGTGTGTGTGTGTGTGTGTGGCAGTTTGCCAGGCCTGTTTCTACACTCTGTGTGTGTGTTTCCTGTAATTATTTAATGCAGTGACTCGTAACTCTCTCTCTCTGTACAGTTTAGCTGCCACAGTAATAAACGCAGGTGTTTAGGAGGCACCTCTAAACACCTGGGACCTGTGTGTGTGTGTGTGTGTGTGTGTGTGTGTGTGTTCAGGCAGTGTATATGTGTTTGTCAGTCAGGACTGAAATCGGAGCGACCCCCTCATGATCTGTGTCATTTCCTGTCACTGAACTTATTTCAGGATAAAACGTTAAACTCAGAATGAAGTTCAAACATTTGATGATCACCTTCATCAGGTGAAACAATCAGAAGCTCAGTTTGGAGCTCAGCTGAAATCAAAAAGCTCAGACACAACAGGAGGACGTTGCTCTGGACTTCTCTCCCCTGAAGTCGCCTCCTCAGGCAGAGGCTCCTCTCAGACCTCCATCAGGTCACCAGTCAGCGCCGTCTGCACGTCTGCTTTTATATCAAGTTTCCTTCAGCCATATTTTAATTTTGGGTCCAGAGCAGAGCACCATAATCCGTTTAGATATCACAGACGCTCACTTCTTTTCCTGCTGTTTTAGGATTCTGTATTGTGGGCTAAGTGATCCATCGTACCATGATCTAATAAAACTCCATCACAGGTGAAGTCCTGCATTCAAATGTTATCAGGAAAATAAAGTGTCATTATTGGTGATGCATTCAGAGCAGCATTTTCAATTTGTGAGTGTGAGTTTTAACTGAATCACCTCTTCTTCTTCTGCTGAGCTTTAATGGCACCGACCAGCTGTTTTCATATAGTTCATATTAATATTCAGACAACAGGAGCGGAGGGAAACTAGCATTTATTTATTTTGATATTTTCTATAAATTCTGTTGAGCTACATTTGGATGAAACTCTCAGCCGTGTGTTGGCTGAGGGTCCAGATGGTGTCGGGGAGCTGGACTGTTAGTTTACCTCAGCAGAGTCAGTGGAGAGTGACAGAACAGGCGCTGCAACACTGATCAGCTCTGGAAACGTCTGGTACCAATACCGCCGCTACATCTACTGCTACTGCTGCTACAGGACAGACTGTCAGTCCTGTGGAGACACCAGAGCTGCTGCTGCTGCTGCTGCGACGCCACACACACGTTTTTGTCCCTGCTCAGAGTTCAGGCTCCGAGACAACAAAACAAGAAAAAGCAGTAAAGTCGTCTGTTTTCGCTCTTAACTCGTCAAATACCGCCGCTTTGTCAGCAGACCTCGGCGCCAGACACTGGCGACGGCTTTCTCCGAGGCTGCAGCAACTATGGTCATCCAAACAGCATGAAAGTCCATGTAGGGCGGGCGGGGAGGTGGACGGGTCAGACAAACTTCAGTCTCAGCGGCAGAGAAGATTTTCTGTCTTTGTTTGCTCCATGTGCGCGAGTCTATTCATAGTAATTATCACCTCTTTATATGGTGCTCATTGGATATTCATGGGCGGGGCTGTATGCTAATTGATGACTAGCAGGAGCACGCTGTCAGTTTATGATTGATTGGCATTCATGAACACACACACGTTGCACAGCGTTCATGAATCCTGTGTAGGTTTATAGTACAAAGGTTTTTAATGTGCAAATCTACTCACGGATTTACAAACATTTCATGACTGAGACCAAACGAGTTTAACAGAGAGAAACATCTGTGTTTATGACGGGGTTGAAAACGACACCGTCAGGATTTCTTTTTTTTTTTAAAACACATTTTTATTTTAAAAAAAAAAGGGCATACCAGCAATCTACAAAGAAAAAAGACATTTTAATTTTTATCCCCACCCACCACCATCAGGCTCTCTCTCTCTCACACACACACACACACACACACACACACACACACACACACACACACAGTGACGTGTATATAGATATAATTCAGTAACACCACAGACTGAATTTAATGTTTAATTTAGTGTCGTATTTAAAGAGAATTTAAACCTGCTGCAAACAGAAACATGTCGGACATTTGTTTTTCTGCTGCAGGTTTATTTCTCTAACTGTAGAGTAAGTGTGTGTGTGTGTGTGTGTGTGTGTGTGTGTGTGTGTGTGTGTGTGTGTGTCCTTGCCAGCTGATGAATGACTCTTCATTCTCAGTCAGGAGTCTCCGATAAATACTTACTATCCCGCACACACACTCACAGAGTCAGTTTATCACTGTGTGTGTGTGTGTGTGTGTGTGTGCGTGTGTGTGTGTGTGTGTGTGTCTGTGCATCGTCAGGACTCACCTTGGGAAATGACTTCATCTCTCTTTCTCTCTTCCTGTCTGTCCTCCTCACCCTCCTCTCTCCTTATTGACCGTGTTTTACAGCGAAATCCATAAAGTTTGTCCCAAAGGACACGTTTTAGCCTGACGTCACACACACACACACACACACACACACACACACACACAGAGTAGTAAAACAGTGTGAGGTCTAAATGAAAAGCGAGTGAGTGTATCTGCTTCCTCTCTCTGTCTTTCATGGCTCGTCTACAAAATATTCTGTAGAGTGTGTGTGTGTGTGTGTGTGTGTGCGTGGCGAGCTGCTGCCACACCCAGTCTAAATCTGAACATGGTTAGACAAAAACAACACACACTCCAGCAGACTGTACTGTACACTGTGTGTGTGTGTGTCTTTGTGTGTGTGTGTGTGTGTGTGTGTGTGTGTGTGAGGTGAGTAGTTAATTAACCAGCGTCTAAATTAGTAAAAACAAATCAATTATTAGTTATGTGTTAGATATTTAAAGCTCCAGTGTGGAGGATTTAAAGTGAATATAAAGCCTGGTATCTTTCAGTCCAGCACCTTTGGAACCAACAGTAAGCCTTGAGACATGGTACCTAGACCCTCGGTCTGTTCAGACAGTCCTCTTAAAGGGATAGTGCACCCAAAAATGCAAATTCAGCCATTATCTACTCACCCATATGCCGAGGGANCCTCCCTCGGCATATGGGTGAGTAGATAATGGCTGAATTTTCATTTTTGGGTGCACTATCCCTTTAAATGCGGGCGGGGTTGTTGTCACTCACTGCTCCGTCCAGCACTCGCTGCATTTCCTCATTCAAGGTGGTAATAATGTAATTTACTGTGAAATATTACAGTTGCATATTGTAACTTTATTTCTCCAGAGGAAAGTCCTGTGTTTTGTGACCCCTCCACCCCACTTGCTCATCACTATGCGGGATATGTACGGATTTTGGTGCGTTACTTTTCGTAGGAAAACAAACAAACAGTGGGCGACAACTTGGGTCCACGTTTACTTCCTGTCGACTGATGTCATTGACATACACTGCAAAACTTTCCAACAGGAAGTACAAAAGGATGCATTTAGTTTATGTTTCAAGCGTCCTCAGTCATGTAGTTGTGACATCACAAATTCAGACAAATCCTGACGGCTCATTTAAAGGCACAGTTTCTGAATACGAGCTGTGTGTTTCTGAGTGTTTGGATTCTTTCACAGTATTTATATCAGTGCATCTACACCTGCTTTATTTTGAAAAACACAAGGAAAAATGACTTTTCACAATAAGAGACCTTTAAGGATTATTGTCATCATAGTTCAAAAGTCTACTGATGCTCTCTGTGGAGTTTTCCTTTATGGAAGGTTTTATTTTCAGTATTGATAATCAGCACTGGTTGATTACAGTCGGAGCACTGATGAATAGATTTAAACCCTCAACTTTTATTTACTGAAGTAAACTAATGCTGATTTGTAAACAACACATCATGCATGTGTTTTTTTTAACACTGGGAGCGGCAGGCTTTTATTGTGAAAAAACTACAGGAAGTGTTGCTTTACTTGTCACTCTGAAGTTTCACTACATCCACTGTGCAGGTCGTGTTTTCAGTTTGGCTTGTTTGGCTTGTTTGTTTGTTTGTTTGTCAGCACGTTTACTGAGAAACTGGTGTCCTGATTTGTATGAAACTTGTTTGAGGCCGTAACGAGCCGACGACTCGCTCCACTCTGGAGCAGCTCCGAGTCACCGGGCGGAGACACGTCACTGTTGTTTACATCATGTGATGGAGCGTTCGGCCTCTGCAGACGTCTGAATGTTCGTCTAGTTTAAAATCAGTTTGAGAGATCTGAAGCACTTTGGCTCCTCTTCCTCACTAAAAAGTGAACAAAACAACAAAGACTGAAAACAATACACAAAAGATCACTGGACACAAACTGTAAACAAACAAACAAACAAACAAACTGTGTGATGTTGACGCGGATGATTCAACAGATGATAACAGAAAGTATAATGACATCAAAGCTGCAGATTAATTCAGTCCTGAAGATGAAGACGAACTTTAATCAGCTAATGTGATCGTCATAGTTATTAGCATCATCAGCTCAGCAGGAGGTCTGAGGAGGAGGAGGAGGAGGAGGAGGAGGAGGGAGGAGACGGAAGGGGTAGAAGAAGAAGAGGTGGAAGTCAGGAGAGACAGATGGAGGAAGATGAAGGAAAATGGAGGGAGGAGGTGATTCTGGAAAAGAGAAAGGAAGAAAGGAAAAGAAGTAAAGAATGAAAGAGGGGAGTGGGAGGAGCATGAAGGAGGCAAAAGAGAGGATGAGATGAAAGAGAGAGGGAGAGAAGGGATAAAGAAGGAGAGGAAGAGGAAAGACAGAAGAGGAGAGAAGGACAGAGAAGAGGAAGATGGAGAAGGAAGGAAGAGGGATGAGTTGAAAAGGAGGAAACGGATCAGAAGAGAATGATGGAGGAGATTTTGTTGGAGGAATAAAAAAGGAAGAAGGGATGTGAAATGGATGATGAAAATGAGGGAAAAGAGGCAGAGGAGGAAGGAGAGAGGGAGAGAGGAGGAGGAAGGAGAGAGGGAGAGAGGAGGAGAAAAGGAGGAAGGATAGAGGAAGAGAGGAGGAGGAAGGAGAGGGAATGAGAGAAGGGAAAATGGGGGAAAAAGTGTTGGAGCTTAATCCACTGAGCACCTGAAACTGGGTCACATTAACAGAAGATACTGTAGTGTGTGTGTGTGTGTGTGTGTGTGTGGTGTACTGTGACAGCTGTTTAACACCAGCAGAACATTTTAGACTGATCCAGGAAGAACACTGAGAGGAGAGGAGACAAGAGGAGAAGATGATAGGAAACGAGGAGAGGTGACAGACAGTATCAGCTGTATGTGTTACTGACAATATAAACCAGTGAAACCAGTCAGAATCAGACTGGAACCAGTTTACTGAACAACAATGGCTCAGAGGATAGACAGTGTGTGTGTGTGTGTGTGTGTGTGTGTGTGTGTGTGTGTGTGTGTGTGTGTGTGTGTGTGTGTGTGTGTGTGTGTGTGTG
>NC_065521.1:46325478-46338937 GCF_006386435.1 Epinephelus moara | reverse complement strand
GTGTGTGTGTGTGTGTGTGTGTGTGTGTGTGTGTGTGTGTGTGTGTGTGTGTGTGTGTGTGTGTGTGTGTGTGTGTGTGTCACTCAGCTCTTTGTTCCCTCAGAGAAGTGCTTCCTGTTCCCAGGAGTTCCCCAGACGATGGTGATGATAAGGCCCAGTGTTCCCAGTAAACACACTCTCTTCATTCTCTCTGCTGCTTCCAAATATCACCTGTGTGTGTGTGTGTGTGTGTGTGTGTGTGTGTGTGTGTGTGTGTGTGTGTTACAGTAGCATCAGATCTAATATGAAGACGTTCAGTTCGTTTCATTCGATCAGACAAATAAAAAGATTCAGAGCTCTCATTAGTCCTCTTCACACAGAGGCGGCGCCACAGAGCCGCAACAAACTCGCTTCTTTACGCCTCCTTTACATGTTTACACAGAACCAAATGACGGCGGCATCATGTGGCTCCAGTGTGTGATGTCAGACAGCATGATGACATCAGAGAATCTAACGAGGCGTGACATGTAACACAACAGTGTCAGCCTCTAGCGTGACATATAACATACGTGTCAGCAGCTCTTTATAAACAATAACAATGACATCACATGTCAATAACAATCATTTAGCGTCCCTGTTATATGGCGGCTGATCTCATCCTCTGCTCGGAGGGTAAGGAGCTCCTGGACCTCATTCTTTGAGTTAGCTGCTAACTGCTAACAGCTGCTGTTCTTCTTCTTTGAGTTAGCTGCTAACTGCTATCAGCTGCTGTTCTTCTTCTTCTTTGAGTTAGCTGCTAACAGGTGCAAGTCCAGTGTTTGTTGGACCCTCCTTACTGCTCTACAGGGACTTTCCAGCTCTGTAAATTAAATTGTCATCTGTTGGCGTTTCAATCTGACGCCATCTGGTGGCGTTTGTCATACTGCTGCAAAAGCGTGGCTGTTTTTCATCAGTGTCTGACACAGAAATTGACGACCAAGCAGCAGTATTTGACGAATGCGGCGGGTTGGAGAAGCTCAGCTTGTTTTTATTCGTGAGTGGCCTAACTAATAATTTAGGATTTCACTTCGTTCCCATAACTTCCTGTTAATTCCCGTTGAAAGTTTCCACTTTGAACATTCCCAGATTTTGCAGCAATCTCAGCCGGAGGTCACCGAGCGGTCGTTAAGTTTCACCCACTTTATAATGAAGCTAAAACACACATGAAGGAACACACAAACACAACAGCTGTTTGAACCGCCTCTCACTTCCTGTCCATCAGTGGATAACTCCTACAGACCGCTTATGCATGTTGCCACGGTTACCAGAAGATCATGGATTCAACCTCTGATTAAAGTAAATGACGTGTTTCTGACTCTGAGCTGTTTGAGCCCGAAGACATTCCAACATGGCGTCGAGTTCGTCTGCCCTTTAATGAACGTGTCCTCCAGCAGCAGCGTGATGTTTTTCACTGAAACACCCCGACCCACTTCAAACTGCGTCTGTGTGTGTGTGTGTGTGTGTGTGTGTGTGTGTTATTGCCTCGTGTTTCATCACACAATGAAATGAGTGACAATTATTTCCTACAGAAATTAATTAGCTCTCTGCAGCCCCACCCCTCCCCCCCACCTCACCTGGATCTGTCCTAACGAGCTCCATATCTGCCGTCAAATCAAAAAAACTGATCATCAATTAAAAGAACAATCATGGAAGAGAAAGAAATAATTGAACGGCAGCTAATAACATTTATGAATGTTCTCTCTGTAATTATAACCAGCAGTGAAGTCCATGAACCAATCAGTGAGTCAGAGAGGAGTTAACGAACTTTCCGTCTCCGTCTGCCTCCGGCCGCCGTCACTGCTAACTGCTGATCTGAGGTCAGAGTGGCCGCCGCTGCTGTGTGATGAATCTGCTGAAAGAAAACAGATCCTGCAGAGTAAATCTGATGTGAGAGCATCACTCAGTCTGAAGTCAGAGAAAGAGACAAAGAGATGAAGAAAACAAACAGTCTGATTGGATCAGTGTCAAACCAAACATCCTCCTCCTCCTCCTCCTCTTCTTTAACACACACAGACATGAGACACATGTTGATATTGTCCATCCAGAATAAACCTCCATAAATCTGCTCAGAGAAAAGACAAAGAGATATTTCCAGTTTTCTTCAGCTGATTGTCGTCTTTACGTCCAAACAGCTGCTCACACATCGTTCACATCTGTGATGGACACACGCAGCAAAACATGGAGACTAATACAGGCAACAAAAACAACATGGCAACAACATACTTCCTGTCAATATTCCCAAAGCATTATGGGAACTATAATCCCCAAAATTCAAATAAATTATGCAAAACAGTTCATGGCAGATTACACAACGGGAACCTTTGGGCCAAGTCATAGTGTCTGTGTGTTCATGAGGGTCCATTTCAGTCCATGTGACGTAAATGTCAACATCCACCCGTGACCGCAAGTGTCCGCCCCGACCCCTGTGCAGATGTTGGCGTGCAGATGCTGGCGTGCAGCCCATTTTTTGTGAGCATGTGGACTGTTGGCACACCAAGCACACTGACTGTGCGTGCTTCAGTCTCTTGTTCCGCACTCCGGTCATGGATGTGTTAAGAGACCTGGATGTAGCATAAAATAGCTCAGTGACCAAAAGCAACATTTTTCATGGTGTGAAATAACCTGGATGATCACGCTGCTTCTGCATCATTGGTCCCGTAGAGCAGGCGCAGCAGAGACTTACGGCCATGGAGCACGGCCGAGCACAGTCAGGTGCAGCCATGCTGTGAACGCTCTGCTAACTGGAACAAGGATTAAATGATTTGATCTCACAGACTTTCCAAACCTTATCGGACAGAATGGATCAAATTCTGACAGTCAAACGAGTCATTCTGCGAGGGTTGTGAGTCAGTGTTTGGCTTCCCCTTGTGCTGCTAGCGGTCGGCTGGCGGCACACTGTGATGACGCACAGCTGGTTCAACATTAGCAAAGTTACGTTCATTGTCTCCTCTCATGGTGGCCAGGTCATGTGGTGGTTCACTGTGATCCGTACGTTAGCCTTTAGTGTCTGTCTTTATCTTTTTCCTACTCTAAAGTCATTGAATACTGGAGCTTGGTCAGTGACGTCAGGCGTCAGACACAGACGGAAAAAGCCGTCCTTTCACATAAGTGTGACACGTGGCTGGTCACTGGTGTTGTTTAATGGTGGCGTCAGCGTCAGGGCGAAACGTGACCAGACAACAACGTAAGTTAAGGGAGTGAAAGTCCAAGTAGGGCGGGTGTAGGGATGCTGGATGGGTCCAATAACAGCCGACTTTTAGGTGTTGGCCAAACGTAACAGGTGCGTGTGTGTGTGTGTGTGTGTGTGTGTGTGTCAGCTAAACATGACCATGTGTGTGTGTTGGCTAAACGTAACCTTGTGTGTGTTGTTGAAGGAAAAAAACATCAGTTTGCGGTGTTGTACAGGCTGAAGTTGACACGGCGTCCCAGAAAGTCAACAACCAACACACCCAGGGTACCTTGGACGTCATATGTTAATGTCCAAATGTGGACATGTGACGAGGTCACAGTGAGGGTGATGATGGTGTTTAACCTGTTGTCGCTGCTGAGTCAGTTTGACATCCTGATATATGGACAGTCACAAAGGGGCGGGGCTTAGCAAAGAGTCAATTAATATCCGTATTTATCACTCGATCAGAAATCGTCCGTTTGTTCAGATTCAATAAAGTTTTATTTCTGTCAAAACATTTCAAACATTCAGAGAGTTCATTTGAAAAAAAAAACAGCTGCTGCAACTTTTAGTTTCTGATAAAAACAAAGTAAACTGGAGTCCACACACACACACACACACACACACACACACACACACACACACTGTCGGACTGTGTGGACGGCAGCAAACACTGTGTCCATGTGAGCAAGCAGATGATTACTGCTGAGCAAATACAGACTCTCAGCTGGCTCAGACCACACACACACCCACACACACACACCCACACACACACACACACACACACACACACTCAGTGATAGATGTATGGGCAGATATACACAGCAGCAGGTGGAGAGTAACAAGCTGACTGGCAACTTGGAGGCATGTGTGTTACTGTGTGTGTGTGTGTGTGTGTGTGTGGACAGTTCACAGCAGCCGTACAGACAGAACTATGTGAGGAGCAGTTTCAGTAATACCGGAGGAAATATGAAGAAACTGCAGAGACCAAAATAACCCAAACACACATTCTTCAAATCTAAATTTGCTTCAACAGTTTTTCAGTTTAAGAAAATACAAACAGAGAAAATCAGTGAACGACTTGATGTTAACGAGAGACGTTTGTGTGGTTTGGACGTTAAACTCCCTGACAGACCTTCTGTCCTCCATCAGTCATATTATTTGTTACTATTAAATATTCTTTTTCAATGAAATGACGACTTTTGTGTTTTTACAGATTTTTGCTTTTATTTTGTGTAAAACGAGAGAAGATGAGACAAAACTTTATTTTGAGGGAAATTGTTGTGCAGCAGCTGCAGTAAAGCTCAGAGGAGTGCAGCTCAGAGAGCAAAATATAAAGACTCAAAGAACAGCAGGAACAGTAACATATGCAAATATATAAAATACGGTATGGGACAAATGTAAAAGCATCAAGGTTCAAAATATATAAACTAGTGATGTGTGAAATATTAGAAACTAGAATAAAGTAAATGTAAAATATTCTGGAAAAGTTATTGAAAAGTTTTGAGTCATGAGCAACTGGTGAAGAAATTTAAATAATTATTATGCTCGCCATGGTCGACGTGTTTACAGCGTCACAGATTATCACCTGCCGCCCTCTGTGGTGTTGTGTCTTTTATCAGAAATAAAACCAAATCCATTCAGTTAATTGTCACGTGTCAGCGGCCATGCTCCTCAAGTAAAAACTCTCATTTAAAATACTAATACCCCTCTCTAAATTCAGAGGTTTTTGCAGGTCCTTGAACGCAGCACAGCTGAACTCTTCTTTTCCTTCCTCAGCAGCACTTTGTGTAGTTTTGAGAGGCAGGTGAGAAATAAATAACCAGAGCAGAGCTGGAGGTGTGTGTGAACACTGGACGCTGGAGTTGTAACTGTATCACAGAATTTTCTGTTACGGACGGACGGACAGACGATGTTTAGTTTAAGTGTCAGAAACATTCCTGTGTGTTCTGCTTCCTGTCACTGAGACAATAAACTCTGAGACTCTCTGTAACTCTCTCTGTCTGTCTGTCTGTCTGTGTGTGTGTGTCTGTGTGTCTGTCTGTGTGTCTGTCTGTCTGTGTGTGTGTCTGTGTGTCTGTCTGTGTGTCTGTGTGTCTGTCTGTCTGTGTGTGTGTCTGTGTGTCTGTCTGTGTCAGTGTGTTTGTGTCTGTCTGTGTGTCTGTGTGTCTGTCTGTGTGTCAGTGTGTTTGTGTGTGTCTGTGTGTCTGTCTGTGTGTTTGTGTGTGTGTCTGTGTGTCAGTGATAAATGTACGTTGTTGTCCTTTAAATCTTCTCAGAATAATGTTGCTGCTCTACACTTGTTATACTGTGAGTGGTATCAGTCGTACTGGTCGTCATATTACTGTATGTACTGACCGCAGCAGTTTAAAGCAGGACACACACACACACACACACACACACACACACACACACACACACACACACACACACACACATGGAGGCCTTCAGCTGTGTGTGTACCTCATGTTGAAGATATTTACTGCTGAGAGCTGCTCTGCTCTTCATCTCTTCGTCTCTTGCATAACAACAAAAACACAAACCCCGCCAACATAAAGTACACACAAAGTTTCCTTCATTATTTAACAAAGTGTTTGTTGGTGCTGAAGATAAATTCATGAAGTCGTCTGACAGCAGAGATTTTCAACATGTGTTTATTGTTCCTGATCATCAGAGACTAACATGTCTGCTCTCATTTTCATTAACACAAATAATGTCAGAAATATAAAGGGTTAAAGTTCTGGATCAGAAACACAAACTAAACATGAACTGAACTGTAAACACACACACGTGTGTGCAGATATATCTGTGAGTACAGAGACATTAAAGAGAAGGAGTCGTGATGCACGATGTCTTATCGGCCTGCCCCACTTGGATTTGTACCGCCTTAACTTTGGTTGTTGGGCGCTGTTAAACATAAGAGCCGACTGGCTGCGGATCATCCCGACATGAGAGGACGGCTGACCGTGTGCTGGTTTTCAAAGACTTCAGAATGAGACCAGGTTGGAATCTTGTGAGTTATAATGAAGCTGATTGGTGTTTGAAATGGTCTGTATGGAGACATGATCAATGTGTGTTTAACCTCTCTAACTCCGCCAGGACGCCGACGTCCTCACTCCCCCCCTCCTCTGTTAAATGGTATCTCCCAGGCGCACTATGTCATCAAACCATGTGATGTTTGGTATTGCTGGATTCAGGAAGCTCTCGACTTTTCAAAAATAACATCGTTTTTCTTTTATTTATTATGTATTTCACACCAGAGCAGCCTAAACACACAAAGTTAATGGATTACTCACGATCTTATGTGGAGCTGTTAGCGGGGACTTAGCTGGTTTATAAAAGGTAAGAGTCTCACTCCTACCACTATTTTTGGCTGAGATATACCGTCTAGAAAGTGGGATCATAACTTTCACGTTTCATATGGCTTTATTTGGTGATATTTTATGGTGTTTCTGTGTCATAAACAACATCAGCTATCATAATCACACCTGATTTCAATAAGGTACAATGTTTGAAGCTGGCTGAGTGTTGTTTGATCACTGATAGTACTGTTTTGAAGCAGAGTGACCGACTTGTCATTTGGAGCTCCGCCTGGATCTTTTCATGGTAAAAACACTGTAGAATGGTCATACTTTGAGCAGTCTTCTTCAAATTTGAAACAAGTGTTCATTGATAGTGTGCCTACAGCCCCACAGTGTCATTTACCTGCTCAGATGAAGCCACAGACAGTTATTCATCCTGAAACACGTTTTTTATTTTATTTTAGGCAAAATCTTCAACTTGTTACTGACTTCAGAGGCCCATTACTCTGTGTCTGTATCACCTAGAGTGTTTCTGACACTTTCACAAGAAACTTCAGAGAGTTTTCTTTCTGGCAAGACCTCATGCATGCATGTAGTCAGCGGTTCAGAAGCTACAGTCATTTTAATTTGGGTATGTCATTTTAGGCGTTTTTGCTACAAAATGGGGGTGGAGTACAATTAATGTGTGTTTAATGTGTGTGAATCAGTCAGACCTCACAGAACTTCACAGAAGCTCCATCGCTGACCAGTGTTTGGGAGGTGTACCTGCAGAGCGACACACAGTGTGTGTGTAGAGGCGACACACATCTATAAATCTGCCTCGACAGATGAACCATCTGTCTCTGTGTCTCAGTTTGTGTGAATGTGTGTATTCATCTGTAGAAGTGAAGCGGCAGGTGTGTCTTGTTTTTGGCGCCTCCTGTGGTGAGAGTCAGTCACTGCGTCAGTGAACAGAAATACTTCACATCCAGTTTTGTTTTTTACTGCAGGTGAAAAAACTGAGGGAAAAACTTTCCATATCCCCCCCCCCCCCTCTCTCTCTCCCTTTGCATCATCCCTCTCTCTGCTCGCTAACAGCTGCCCTACATATTGAAGGATAGATAATGTTGCATCACCACAGACTGCACAGAGAATCACACACACTGCAGAAAACATGATACATACACACACACACATGCACACACGCACATTCAAAGAGATGCCTTCACACACACACACACACACACACACACACACAGAGGTGGATTAATTATTATTCGGTTGCCAAGGAGATGATGGAAGAACGAGTAAATCTGTCAGCTCCCCAAAGAGATGAAGACTCTTCACACTCTTCATCCTCCCTCTCTGGCTTTATCTCCACCTCGCTCTACCACTCTAACCATGAGGGGTGGAGGGGGGGGGGGGTAAATGGGTACATATTATTATCCTTTATATTACATATAATTGTTACCATGGTGACGATAGTCCAGGCTTAAAGGAGGGTCTTGTTGTGTCAGTCGTCTCCGAGCTGAAGCGATTACAGTTGGTTAATACTTTCGTCCATCGATCAGCTTCATCATCATCACCATCGATTAATTATTCAGTCATCAATATTTTATAGTCTGAGTGTATGAAATGTGTCAGACTGTGAGGAGGAGAGGGTTATCAGAGTTGAATCAGCTGATTTTCACTAAGATAACAAACTGACAGCTTCACACCGGATGCTCTGACTTTTATTTCAATCAATCAATCAATCAATCAATTGCTTTATTTGTCCCCAGTGGGGCAATTAGTTTATTTTTTGCACCAGTAAACACAAGTGTTTGTTCTGAAGAAAGACAAACAAACAAAATGTAATCAGCAGATTTCTGACTCAGATTGTTTTGGTTTGTTTGTTTTTGTTATTTTCTGTTTTTGGCTCGGTACAGACGAGACACATTAAAATGAAATCACCGGATGTTGATTTGAGGTTCTCATTTAGATTTTTTTTTTTTGGACCGAAATAACAAACTCTGAACAGAACGAACTTGATGAGAGTTAAACTCACAGATTGCCGCTGCTCTGGACGTCTGTGAGTTCTGACTCGTATTCTTTTCACCAGTAAAGAAACTAGTGTTGGTCCTGAAGACAGAACAAAATGAAATCGGCAGATTTCCAGCCGAGGTTCTGACCTGTATTGTTTTATTCATTTATTTTTAACAAGAAAGAAAATAATTTAGATTTTTTGGTCCGTTTGTTTGTTTATTTGTTTTTGGCTCCGACTTAAAAAAGTCTCATCAGCATTTTCTTTTTTTTAAAGATATTTTTATGGCTTTAACTGACAGTTGTCAGTGTGACAGAGAGAGGGGACAGCATGCAGCAGCGAGGGGCCTTAGGCTGGAATCAAACCCACGGCTGCAGTGGAAAGGACAAAGTCTTAGCACACTGGGCACCTGCTCGCCCAGATGAGCTTATAGACGCCCCTGGATGTTCTGATTTATTTTATTTTTCTGATAGATAAGCAGCATCACCTTTGTGCAGAGGAAAGATTTGTGTATTTGTCGTCTCTCTGAAAATCACTTGGGTCAACGCTCGTTGTTTTTATTCATAAACTGAATCATCAGAGTTGATTTATTAGATTTCCAGTGAAGGTCCTGACTCTCTGTCCTTTAATGAATAAACAGCAGCGGCGTACAGAAGAGAGACTTCTCAAAGACTGTTCTCTGATGAAAACTCTGACTTGGGTTTTTGATAAATAAAGATAATAGCCTCCACACAGAGGACAGTTAGGAGATATAGGAGTTATTTTTTATTAACTTTTCCAACAAATAAATAATAAATATAACACAAGGCATCATCTCACAGAGACAGTTTGGGCACATTAAACATGAAAGCAGCACAAATGAACAACACAAATACAATCAAGTTTAAACATGAAGAGATGAGGGTCAGAGCTCAGAGGAGTCCTGATGATTAACAGAAAGAGTCCTTGTGCTGTGGACGTTCAGTGATGTGTGGACACACAGGAGAACGTCTCAACATGTCCACATGGCCCTGAGACACAGTTTAACAGCAGACTCTGATTCAGTGAAGTAGAAGAAGAGTCGACCTGAGCCGCCAGGTGAGCTGCACCTGAGGCACAGGGGTCAAAGGTCAGGTAGTGAGCAGCTCTGTGCCGCAGCAGATGTTCACAGTGAGACACGTTAAACTGTTTTGTTTTGTCTCTGGTGTAAAACTGAAACAGGAAGGATGGACATACAGTAACTACCAAAATAAAAGCCCTGGTGTTAAAAATATACAGAAACGTCCTTTAATGACAGAATCATCAGTTTATTTGATCGGTAGATTAATAGAAAGACTGATGCTTTCACCTCCTCTGTGTGTGTGTGTGTGTGTGTGTGTGTGTGTGTGTGTGTGTGTTTGTGTGTGTGTGTTTTGGGGGATGGGAAGGAACTAATAAGCTTAACTGCCTCCCCCCTGCCTGTTTCACCCTTCACTGCCCTTCCTCCTCCTCCTCCTCCCTCAGGCTCTGATGGCTGACTGAACAATGTTTAGTGTCTGTCTGAAGGAGCTAAATGGATACGATGGCTCTCCATCTCACACACACACACACACACACACACACACACCTCCTCTTTGTCTGAACTCAGGTCAGAAAAAGCGGCGACATCTTTATTTATTTTATCTCATTGTCCCAGTTTATGTTTAATATTCGTCCACCTCATTCATTCATTCATTCATTTATTCATATTGTTATCCCAATGCAGTCGTCATGATGACAGAGATGTAAAGATGTGATGTCAGTGATAACAGCTGGACTGTTTGATCAGCTGTTCTCAGTGTGAGGAGGCAGAATAGAGTTGTAACACACACACACACACACACACACACACTGCTGAGCTGCTGGTCGACCTGTTGGTGGCGCTGATGAACCTGTCGGCTACTTCGACCGTTGTTAAACTCACAGCAGAANCACACACACACACACACACACACACACTGCTGAGCTGCTGGTCGACCTGTTGGTGGCGCTGATGAACCTGTCGGCTACTTCGACCGTTGTTAAACTCACAGCAGAAAAAGAAAAGACAAACATTTAATGTTTTATTCGTTGAGCGCTGACGTCTGTCAAACATGCAGATTCTCAATAAAACTTGTGACTGAGACATGATGAAGGAGTCAAATCAGCTGATATCAAATGGAGGCTCTGCATTAGGTTTATATATTTTCGATTATTAAAAAAAGGAGCGTTGAATCACTCTGACATTCTGCATCAGGTATATTGAAATGTTAGATCATTAAATTAGTAGAGTTTAATCAGCAGGAAGTTCTGACCTTTTCATAAAGTAAAGAAGCTCCACGCAGAAGACAGACTGAAACTTGAGCTGAGCTCTCGTTGATGTTTAGACTTTATTTATTTTTACATTTTTGAATAGATGCTTTTAAAAAGGGTGAAAGACGAACAATATAATAATCCATTAAAACAGCTAATGTCCAGGAGAAGTTTGGACTGGGGTGTTTTCATAAAGGGAAATAAAGAGGAAAGACCTGCAGCATTGAAGTTGGACCAAACATTTTCCAGTGGAAGCTCTGACTTAGATCTTTAATCAGAAAACTCATGAGATACATCTGCTGATATGCAACTGGAGCTCTGCATTGTTTTTTTATTTTATTTTAGATATTTGATGACAATAAGCTCCATAAAAAGTCTAAAGAGCGTTCAGCAGCAGCAGGAGGAAAATAACGAGATGAAAGTTAAATGATCAACTTCAGTCTGGGTCGTTGTTGAAAGTTCACAACCTCCATTTAGAGGAAAGATTTACAGCAAACAGGAAGTCTGATGAAAGTTAAATCGCTGAATAAGCTGAATATAAAGTCATGTGTGTGATCAGCAGTCAGATGTTTGTGATGAACAGATCAGTGAAGACATTTCCACCAATTAACAGTTTGAATCATATTTTAACGTCACGTGTCTCTTGTTTGAATTTAGAAGACGTTGTTTGGCCTCTGAGTTTCCTCTCAGATCCTTCATGGGGCTCAGACACACGTGGGTGTCGGGGGAACACGCTGAGGTTCTCTCCTCGACGTTCTTCAGTTTCAAAGGAGAACCTGAGGAAAACATCATTTTCAAATTTGTTCACATTAGTGAGGCGACGTCTGCAGCAGGAGAGGAGCAGCAGCAGCTGGATGAAACCTGAGCGGAGTGTGTGTGTGTGTGTGTGTGTGCGTGTGTGTGTATGCGTGTGCGTGTGTGTGTGTGTGTGTGTGTGTGCTGCAGTGAAAGGCCCGTGTTGAGTTTCAGGCTGTAATGTGTGTGTGAATGAAGGAGAGCAGCAGACAGATTGAATGAGAGCTGAATGAGTCCGTTAACAGACACTAATGTGTCCGACAGAAAAAACTCAGAGTCCAAGGTCTTCACTGAAACACAGAAACTTCTGGTCAGATAAAAATAGGAAATATTGCTGCACAGTTTACTGAGTCTTTAAAGTGCTGACTGAGACATGACGTGGCCCAAAGTATGTGGACGCTTTCTGCTTTCTTCAGTCTGTCTGTTTGTCGTCACTTTGATAAATCTTAATACAGAGAGACGTATGTTGGAGCCGTCAATAAGATCAGCTCCTCCACAGCTGGAGATCACTTTTAAGGGTTGTGAGATGATTAACAGAAAATGAAAGCAGGAAAATAAAAATCTGATTACTGCCTCACAGAGTTTATCGTTCACTGAACTTTGCTCTTCTTTCAAACTTCGTACATACAACCACACGTATGGGAGCGCCCAAAGGCGTGAATTTTTGCAAGAAAGGAGGGGCTTCCTGTTCGGTGTGCGTGCCTGTGTGTGTCTTCACTAGTCGACCATCTCCCGTCTCATTTGTCTTCTTGGGTTTGGTCATACTCTGCGGTCCAGTCGAGGAAAGACAGGAACTGCACTGACACTTTATCCCTGCTACTGACCCACTCCTTCTCTACTTTGAGTCCAGGTTCCTTAGGCTCTTCCACGTCAGTCTCTGAGCCTCCTCTGAAGAAACACACGTAAATCTGAACTAGTGAAACCTAACGTAGCTCGTTTGGGGAACGTGAAGCAGGTTATGCTAACTGGGGCGGTGCTAACTTGTCAGTACGACTGATAGCTGGAATCAAGAAACAGACAAACGTTTTCACAGCCAGACAATCTGACCTCCTGACTCACCTTCCTCTGAGCGAGCTCCGTTTTATTCCTGTTTCTATAAAGGTAGGATGTGATGTCACACAGCGCAGGGTGGCCACAGAGCCAAACGACTTCTGCCGGTACGTCCTCAGAGGATCTCAGTGCTGATTGGTTATCACGCCGTGAACTGGTCTTTGAAGTTCAGATTTTTCTTGCGAGTATGACTTGAAGTTGTGCTTCCCCCTTGATTCACACATTTCGCATCACTTGCGGCGTCTTCGTCACGCTGCCTGGCAGGACTTTGCAGATTATTGTGTCTTTACATTGACTTAAGATGGAATTCAATGGTGTTAATTGTTTTATTGGCGCCTGGTGTGAAGACAACATCAGGAAACTGACAGCAGAGGCACAAACACAGCAGATTGACAATTAAAAATCTGCATCAGTTTTTTACTGTATACAGAGAAAATAACCCTGGCACAGAGGAGACTCCTTTAAAGATTAAAATAGCAGAATTTCAATAGAAGATTTGCCATCGATTTTATTTCATCTGTTTACTTTTGGACAAACGAAATACCTTCAGATTGATTTCAACTGGTCACACAGATCTGCATGTTGATGCCCGCGGTGTCACGTTCACATGTTACAGTCACATATGGAGAGAATGCTCAGCTGTCCACATACTTTTGGCCACATCGTGTTTTTGCCTCAGAGACAGAGCGGGCGTTAATCAGTGTGTTTCAGTCCGTTAATAGTCTGTGACAGTTCGAGGAGCCGCAGTTAACAGAGTAATAATAGTACTTAGCAGCTGTGTGTGTGTGTGTGTGTGTGTGTGTGTGTGTGTGTGTGTGTGTGTGTGTGTGTGTG
>NC_065521.1:46301663-46325161 GCF_006386435.1 Epinephelus moara | reverse complement strand
ACAGCAGATAAGTGCAGTACTGTAAACGTCCATGATGGAGGAGAAGCTCCTGGACCAACTGGTGGTACTCCCCATGATCCAGCCTCTTTTTTAGGGTCTCATGTACCCACACAGATCTCTGTTTATCTGCTGACAGCCTCTCACCCTCAGAGAGAGAGAGAGAGAGAGAGAGAGAGAGAGAGAGAGAGAGAGAGAGAGAGAGAGAGAGAGAGAGGTCAGTCTCCTCTGAGTCAGTTACAGTTTAGTTTATAATTTGTGGTGAGAGCCATCAGTTATAAAACAACTGCTGACGACTTGTAGTGTGAACTTCCTGTTTGCTCACTTCCTGTATTTATGTTCTGACTCCTAGTCGGACACACACACACACACACACACCCTCATCAGTTTTTCTCTGTCTGATCCTGGAGGGAACACTTACTGATAATCAATAAAACCTTAACATGACGCTGATTGAATCAATCACTGAACTGATCTATCGATCGATTGATGATCGGAGGCTCTCAGGTCTGATCTGAGGTCATCAGGAAATCGATCGATCAGCTGTGGGGTGTCCGATCAGGAAGAGCACAGCAGCTGCACACAAATCAATACCCTCTGATCAGTTCCAGGTTATTGATCAGGAAGGACAGAGGAGATGAACCAGGACAAAGAACAGAGAGTTTTTAAAACACAGGACGCTTTAAGAACGTTCCTTTAAACTGCCAGTTGTGATTCTGGCTCAGAGGAAGGTGTCAGGATCTGAGCTGCAGCTCATTTGATTAACTACTGATTGTTTTCATTATGGATTAATCTGCTGATTATTTCCTCTGTTGATCAACTGATCGATTGGTTTGTAAAAACAGTGATAAATGTTTGTGACACATTTATAATGTTTGTTTAACCTCAGCAGTATTGATAATACAGCACATTGATTAACATGATTATGAATACATTATGAATGAATGAATGATTTTATTTCAAACCCCATAAAACAACCATAATATAAAACAAATAAGACACAGAGTCCAAACAGAACATGTTCCTTTGTTACATTTCATCTTTTAACTCAAATATTATTTCAATAAATTCCTTAATTTATTTACAACTGATGTGAAACTGTCCCCAGTCTGTTCACCACCTCATTACATAAATAACATAATTACTATTACTTATACACTTATTAACATGTTATTAACACATTATGATGTTAACATTACTTCACTATTATTTGGATGGACCTGTTTAAACTGTTTATAAACTACAAACATCAGATTTTACTTCTCAAATGTTTCATGTGTAAAAATCAGAATTAGTTTCTTGTGTTGTGTTGAGACGTGACGAGCAGCTGCAGCGTTCAGTTTGTTATCGTCACATGATCCTGTTAATGAAACCCTCAGGTTTGATCTGACAGAGAGAGTGTGTCTGTCAGCGCGCGCACGCACACACACACACACACACACACACACAATACATCACACAGACAGCAGACAGATTGTGTGTCTCAGGGTGAAAGGTTAAAGGTCACATGTCAGAGTGTGTGTGTGTGTGTGTGTGTGTCCTCAGGCTGTGTGCAGAACAAAGCAGGTGTTTGAATCCCGGCCGGGACTCACAGGTCAGAGGTCACTTCCTCTATCACTCTGTCACTCCACTCTTCTTCTTCATGCTTCCTTGTTCTGTTTCTATTTTCTCTTCTTCTCTTGTTTCTTCTCTTGTTTTTCTTCTTCGTGGCGTTCAGTGAAACCACGTCTGAGTCACCAGAGATCCTTTTGTTAACACTCAGGCTTCTGTTGTGGCAGATTTGGTGAAACTCAGTTGAATTAAATGTGTTCTCATGATGTGGTTGAGTGTGTTGTTGTGAGCAGAGACATTTGTCTGAAACACAAACTGAAGGAAACCTGATCTGTAAAGACCCAACAGTTTATACACTGAGAGATAATCCACACAACATTTTATCTAAATTATATTTCTCTGTTCACATTAACCGTTCATGTCTTAAAATCCTCACAGCTTACTGAGCTGAGCCACGTACACGTTACAGACCAGCCTCCAGCTGGATTTCCTCCTAAATAAAACTGTGTGTGTGTTCGCCCAAAAACCTGCTGCCGATCTAATGTAAGATTTTAAATTCAAATATGAGACTTGTTTGGTCGACAACCCACGAGCTGAATTTTCCAAAACACCAAATCCTTTCGTATGAAATGTGTCGAGTCTTATTTTTCTGAAGTGTTTTTGCCACGATGAAAGAAAGAGTCTAAACTGACAGATTTGTAAAAGGACTCTGGTCCTGGCTTTGAAACATAAAGAGACACTGTGAATGGGATGAAGTGAAATCTGAGATGCTAACTGTGCTTTGTAAAGTCGTATAGCTCTGGGTATCCAGCAACCACTACCACCAGTTTCTCCTCCATTGGTTACCAACTGTAAACTTGGGCCCGTCCCAATACCCAACTCAACCGGAAACTCTATTGTAGATGCCGGTTGGAAATGTAGATACTCACAGCTTCCTGTTTAAAATAGCTACGTATGGTGGTGTCCTAATTCCTAGGGAAAGATTTCTACCCCTACCCCTCGTTGCTTCATTTCGAGGGCCAAGGGGTAGTGGGCAAGGGGGGGTATTGGGATTGGGCCTTGTTGTCGTGACCACCACAGAAACCCCGCCTCTCAAATCATCCCATTGGACAATGGGAAAAAAGCAGAGATGACGTGGGGCGGTATTTTGCTCTGAGATGAATTTTTTTCAACTGGAGGAGTTCAGAGCGCCTAGAGTGCAGAAACACGAGGCGCGTAGCAACACAAACACAGCGCTCTGACAGCTCTGCATCAACTTCTCCTCCATATTTATCACACGCTGATATTTACTGATGAAGGAAAGATATCTGTGGGCTGTGATTGGTTGGTCCTCGTCAGATGACGTGGTGTTGAACTCAGTTCATCTCAAGGTGCAGCCGTCACGCCCTGAAAAATAGGTGCTCAGGAACACGTGTGTCGCTCTGGTGTCACTCTGGTGTCACTCTGGTGTCGCTCTGGTGTCACTCTGGTGTCGCTCTGGTGTCGCTCTGGTGTCGCTCTAGTGTCGCTCTGGTGTCGCTCTGGTGTCGCTCTGGTGTCGCTCTAGTGTTGCTCTGGTGTCGCTCTGGTGTCACTCTAGTGTCGCTCTGGTGTCGCTCTGGTGTCGCCCTGGCATTTTAGCGCCTCTACAGTGCATCTGCATTGAAAACAATGAATTTGAGGGCGCAGAAAACGCAGCATGTGTACAGCTCTTGAAAAGAAGAACAACTCCGGGGCACCCAGGAGCTCACTTGGTCGAGCGGCCACCCTATTGGTCGTGGGTTTGATTCTGACCTGCAGCCCTTTGCTACGTCCCCTGCTCACCTTGTCCGATCTAATAAAGGCAGTAAAAAACAACATAAAAATAATCTTAAAAGAAGAAGAGCTCTGCAGCTGTGTGACTGTGACGACGACTCAGAAACAAACTCATCAGTATTTGGCGTTTTCTGCTCCTTCCTGTTTCCTGGTGACGAATCAGACGTCAGGAAATAAACCTGCAGATTTTTACTGAAGCGTTTGATGTTTGTGAAAATTCAGCGTTTGTGACATCGTCTCACCGTTTGAATCTGACGGATCACAACTTTAAATACGTTTCTATAGCTCAGATTTCTGTGTGTGTTGCATTCGCTGTCTGCTGCAGTGTCCTACTTTAACGTCTCCTCCCTCGCTCTGCTGCTCTGTGTGTGTGTGTGTATGTGTGTGTGTGTGTGTGTCTCTCCGTGAAACAGGATTGTGTAACTGTGGGTTCCGTTGTGAGTCAGACCTGCTGCCTCATCAGTGTGTGTGTGTGTGTGTGTGTGTGTAACTCGTCAGCTCTAATTAAGCTCGGCTGCTTAACGAGCAGACAGCTAATTAACACACTGAGAGAACTACACACACTCCTCCTTCATCCTTCGCTCGGCTTTCTTCATCTTTCTTTGTTTTTTATCTTCCATCATTTCTCCTCCACTCTCTTTCCTTCCTTCCTTCCTTCACTCCTACCTTCTGTCCTTTCCTTTCCCTTTCTCCTGTCCCACTGTGCATCCTTCCTCCTCTCTTTCTTTCATCTCTCCTTTTCTCTCCACCTCCTTCCTTCCCTCTTGCTGTCTTTCTTTTATTCCATGTATTCCTCCCTTCTTTCCTCCCTTCCTACCTTCTATCCTTCCCTCGTTCCTCTCATGTATTCTCCTTAGCGTCTTTTCTTCTGTCCTTCTTTCATCTTTACTTCCTCCATCTCTCTCGTTCTCTTTTCTCCTTCACCCTCTCCCCTTCCCTTGCTCTCTTTCCTTCCTTCCTTCCTCCTGATTGTCCTTACTTCCTTTCCTCATTTCTTAACTCTTTCTTTTGTCCCTCCTTCCATCCTTAAATCCGTCTTTCTTTCCTCTCACCTAGTCATCTTCTCTCCTCCTTTCCTTCTCTGCATCATCCTCTCATCTCCCCTCTCTCTTTTCACTCTTTTGTTCCCTTCCTTCTGTCCTTCCTCCTTTGCTTCCTTCTCAAGGAAGGAGGTGGGATAAAAGAAAAAATGTATCCCACCTCCTTCCTTCCTATTTTCTCCTTCTTTCATCTCTGTTTCCTCCCTCCCTTCTGTCCTCAATGCTCTGTCTCTTCCTCCCTTTCCTCCCCCCTCCTCTTCCTCCTCCTCTTCCTCTGTGGTGTTTTTCTGGGTCAGACGAGGGGGGGCGGGAGGTTTGGGGAGATTTGGGGAATCTTATTTTAGTTGCTCCACATTTTCAAACAGGCTGCTCGTCTCCTCGTCGTCAGCCCTCTGCTGTGTTTAACATCACACGCTCTCTCATCATCATCATCATCATCATCATCACCACCCGAGTGGAGAGGAGGGGTCCTCTCCACTCGGGGGCAGTGTCAGTAATATTGTTCATAAACTGACAAGAGTGCGACGAATGATTCGTATAAAAACTGTTTATTAATTTAATCCCTGTTTAACGTGACTGTGTTGCTACTTATTATCACTTATTATTATTATTATTATTATTATTATTATTATTATTATAATATCTGTCTGTCTTAACGTATCAAAAGGTTTTCACATAAAAACAATTTGCTTATTTGAGTCCTGCTGTTAGAGCCAATCAGAGCTTCTATTGCTGTTGTTACGGCCTCGATAGCCAATCAGAGCCTGAGCTGAAGGAACGTACATTACTGACACTTCCTGTAGTTTCAAGCTAGTTAAAGAGCCAGTGATTGGCCATCCTCACCCGGTGGCTGATGGGTGTTGTAGTCAGAGACACTCCGCAGCAGAATTTAACCCCTTCCTGTTCCACAGACGGTTACACATGTACAGACATGATGAACTAACGACTCCTCTGTCGTCTCTGATCAGTTTATGTTTTCTACAAGTGTTTTTTACACAGTGAGCTCCTGAAGACACATCTCTGTCTGTGTTGATCAGTTTTTCACTCAGAATCATTCAGTTCATTGTTTTGACCTCTTTTTTTGATGAAGACAAAACCTCAGAAAAACCTGTGTTGATTCTCTGTTAGAGATGTCCCGATCACACTTGTTTTGCATCCGATCTGATACCGAGTCCTTTATTTTGAAACATATTGCTGATGTTTTGCTAGCGTTACTAGCTGCCCATCTGAACTCACCCGCCTGCCCAATGTAAACACACTCATTTACAGCAGGCCCTGTCGTAAAGGAGTGTCGAAATGAGCGTGTTAACGTTGGGCAGGCGGGCGAGTGACGTTCAGGCAGGTAACTTGTTTTGGCATGGACAGCTAGCATGCTAACACCAGCAAAAATGTCAGCAGTTTGGAAGTGTTATACATTGGAAAACGGAGGCAACACTGAACAACACAAATGAAAAACATGGCCATTTTTGTTGTTTTGATTCCTCCGATCTTGTATTACCGATTCCGATTTTGTAAAAATAACGTGATCGGCGCCGATTCGCGATCCAAGGATCGGACATCCCTATTCTCTGTGATACTGATCTTGAGGCTTCATGATATGGTCCCGTTGTGTTTTCCAGCTGACACCTCCCAGTTCTCCCAGTGATTCTGACTGTTGGAGAAAAACTTCAGATTGTTACCTTTTAAATGAGACCATGTCTGCACATGTAGTGGAACAGCTTTCACTTTACTTTAGGTGAATTTAATATGACCTTAAAGAGGATTTAAAACACTACATTCTACCATACAGTGACCAGAGTCGACCAAACAAAGGTCAGGGGCCCCTTCAAGGGGTCCCAGACAGTCGACACTGTAGGAGCAGTGTCAGCAGAACAGAGGGGGAAACATCAGATGCATGAAATTAAATTTTGCCTCAAAGAATCTTAAAACTTGGCTGAAAAACAAGGAGACCTGCCACCATGCGTCGCCGCTGCACGTCAGCGCCGTCCGCTCTCGTCTGCTCGGCTTTTTGTCTGCGTTTGTCAGTTTGGCCCTTCAGGTTTTCACCTGTCTGCTGTTCATGAAGCGAGTTAATGTTTGTGCTGATTGTCTGCTGAGCGTTGTTTTGTATCAGCTGTCTGCTTTTGGTCCTGTTCAGATGTTCCTGTTTTTCTCTCTGCTGTGTTTTATTTGTTGTTTTAATTCGGGCTGCAACATCAGGCCGAAGGACAACAGCTGAACGTTGTGATGAAATCTGCGAAGTTACTTGTTTTCTTTGCACATTTTTATTTTGTCTTTCTGATGCTGCAGCTGTCACAAGCTCTGATGTGTACGGTTACCATGGTTACAGATGTTGTGTTGTGTGGTCAGTGGAGAAGGCTCTGTTGAAGCTGGATCATTATCTCCTTAATGACACAGCTGATGTGCTGGTCGCAGGCTGTTGGTGATTTGTTTGGAAAAGTTTCTACAACTTGTAAAGTTTTTATTTAAAATCTGTTCCATGATTTATGACAGGTGGCTGCTACTCATGCTGAATTTTCCAGAAGACCAAACCCTTTTGTAGAAATGTTAAGTTTTATATTCTGAGGTTTGTTTTCACCTGTGATCTATAAAGAAGCAAAATTTACAGATCTTGAATGGACGTTTTGTGGTGTATTAGTCTCTGGTGTGGCCGCAGAGTGAGAGCCTCATGAAGTGAGGAAGTGTGTGTTCAGAGTTTATGATGATCCTGCAGCATGTTAGCATCCCTCATAGTGTTTAATGGGACTTTTAGCATCAGGCTAACAGTTTGTTTTCCTGTGTGTGTGTTTCAGATCCGTGTGGATGGGATTCCACCGCCGGCCCAGAATGCTTTGCTGTATGAGACGGTGACGGTGGTGGAAGGGAAGCCGATCCTGAGAGACATGGTGTTCAGTCCAGACCATCAGTACATCTACCTGCTGAGTGACAGACAGGTGAGCACACACACACACACACACACACACACACACACACACACACACACACACACGTAAGCAGAAATGTATGTTTAATGTTTGTCACATGTCTGCCAGTACGGTCGCTGATGGCAAATGAATCGTTATTTATATTCTGAATATAAATCTGAATATTTCACTGCTTCAACCTAAATCTGAAAAATTCTAGTGGAAGTTCTGACTTGACTTTTTTCTATAAAGAAAAAGTCAATACATGAAACACCTCGCTGAGTTTAATCAGCAGGTTTCAAATAGAAAATCTGACTTTGATTTTTTTTTTCTTGACAAACCAAAAAAAGACTTCTGACTTATTTTATAACTTCTCAAGAACACGAGCTCATGATGTTTCCGTCACCACGCTCTTTATGATGCTCTTAAATTCTACATTGAAGATTGTTCCGTGTCCGCGGTGCAGAGGAGGAGAACATGCAGATTCTGAGCTCTTTTAAAAAATACACATTAATAATATTTGTGACATGGTGAAAGTTAACGGACTGAACTGAGACATTTGGACAAAACTCAGGAGGTGAACTGGATCAGGTGACACAGTGTGTGTGTGTGTGTGTGTGTGTGTGTGTGTGTGTGTGTGTGTGTGTTTAGGAATTCTGTTGTTTTAACATCTGCAGACAGGAAGTTGTGAATGTGAATATCACTCAGCCGGCGCCACGATACACACTGTGTTTCTGAGTGAGTGTGTGTCCCATGTTAAAACTCTGATTGTACCGTTGAGAGGAAGCAGAGCTGAGTTCATCAACTGTTAGTTCCTGTGCAGCTGACGACACACACACATACAGAAACATGTAGATATTCAGACGTGTGTGTTTTGTTGGTCGTTCAGATGTCATTCATATTTTATGTGTGATGTCAGTAAACAGCTGTCAGAGGTCAGCGAGGTGTCACTGAATCTGATGTTTCTGCTCCTGCACACGTATGTCTGTGTGTGTTAGTCTGATGTGATGGACTGAATTCATCATAAAGCATCAGTCATACGTGTGTTTAGTTGCTGTGGTCACGTCTGGGACTGTGTATCATACAGAACATGTTTTTGTTCCAGTTAAAACTGTCTGTGTGTCACAAATCTGTTTCCACCTGAGGTGTCCACAAACTTCTGGCCATGTAGTGTAGAGCTGCAGGATGAAGCTTAGCAGGTCATGATGTAATGTACAGAGTCAGCTGTGTCAGGATGATGTCATCACGTTATATAGAGTCAAGATTCAAGATTAACTTTATTGTCTCACAAAGTGAGAAATTTGTTCTGGGCCGTTCGCCCATGCTGCAGCCACAACACAGAACATACAGTATGATACAACACAATACCAAACATACAATAGATATGCGCGTTCCATATCATACAAGGTGCCGAAGAGTGCAAGAAACATGGTGAATTAAAAAATGAATAAATAACACCTAATAGGGCTAATAAAATGCTAAAATTATAATAAGTAAAAAATACTAACCTGTGCAAAACAAACAAACGCAAGTCATCTGAGCTCTGGTCTTATCTGACCTTGTTTACCAGCTTTATTGACACAGGAACAAACGACTTTTTAAATCTGTTCAGTCTGCATTGAGGAGCTCTAAACCTTCTACCAGATGGTAGCAGCTCATACTCGCCATGCATGATGTGTGATGGATCACAGATAATTTTATTTGCTTGTTGCAGAGTGGCCTGTTCATAAATACTCTGAATGGAGAAGTGCTCTTTAACACCAATAATTTTTCGAGCAGCATGAATTAGCCGAAACAGTTTGTTCTTTAGCTGCACAGAGAGGTCGTGCATCAGTATTACATCATCATCATTATTATTATCTATCATAGGAAAAGCAGCAATGTGTGAACATCTGTGATACTATACCTGATCAGACTTTCTAAGACTGCCTTATAAAAAATCAACATAAATCTTTGATCAACACCATGAATTCTCAGACGACGTAGAAAATGCAACCGTTGCTGTAGTCTGCAACAGAGGCTGTCGACGTGTGTGCTCCAGGTGAGTGCGTTGTCAATAAAGACACCCAGATACTTGTGTGACTGCACCTGGGCAATGGCTTGGTTGTGGGTGACCACAGGCCTGTGGTCACCCACTCCTCGAGGGTCGAACACCATTTCTTCAGTCTTATTCACATTCAGAATGAGGTGGTTATCGTCGCACCACTCAACAAACCTCTGAATTTCCAAAAAGTAGTCAGATATATCATGATTCTTTTTCAACAGTGATATGATTGCAGTGTCGTCTGAGAACTTAAACGTGCAATATGTAATTTTCTGCCGCTAGGGGTCTTAAACCAAAACAATAACAGAAGACGGCGTTGGATGACGTCACGAAGTAGCGTGGGATCATGGGAGTTGTAGTCATATATCAGATACAGACCTGCTGCTGGCCGGAGCGCTGGTGCCCTGGCGGGCAGCAGTGCTTGCAATACACTGGTGGAAATGATTAATATTTCGATAACATCAGCCAGATGTTTGCTTACCTGTCTAGTAGAACACACGCGAGGTCGGCGTCGAATTGTAGTCCTAGATTTCCACGAAGCTCTCTCCATCTCGGAAAGGCCACACCAATATTTATCCTTGATTTAGCTCCCTTCTTATCCCAAATTCTTCTGGGATCGCTTGGTTGACCCGTACGTTTCCGTTTTACCGGCTTGTTTACCGGGACAGCTTCGGTGTCAGAAGGTGCAGCAACTGTCAATGCATAATCATGATCCATGACGAGTTAGCTTAGCCTAGCAACAGTAACGTTCATTCTCTGACGTCTCGTCCGGTCTGCTTCTTCTTCTTCTCCTTCATTTAATGGCTATGGTAACTGGAGTTACGTCGCGACCTAATGACACGGTCCGTAACTGTTATTAATATTTCATATTTATCTGGGTTTGAAAAATTGTAGGAAACATTTCTGATAATCAAAGTACACAACTAAACAAAATATATAATATTGGTTTAGTCGTTTTTAGACATTTTTATGTGGAAAAACTACATATTATACCTTTAATGATGTGATTGTTTGTATAAAAGCTTCTACACGCATCTGTGTACAGAGTGAACAGAACCGGTGAACTCACACATCCCTGTGGTGCAACTGTGCTCAGAGTTTTAGTGTCAGATAAAGTTCCATTGACACTGACCCGCTGTCTGCGATTTGTTAAAAACGAAAAGTACCAATTAATAATTCAAGGATGAACATTAAAATCATTTAATCTACTAATCAGAAGATGTGGCTGCAACGTATTAAAAGCTGAACTAAAATCAACCAATAAATGTCAGCTGTGTCAGGATGATGTCATCACGTTATATAGTCAGCTGTGTCAGGATGATGTCATCACGTTATATAGAGTCAGCTGCGTCAGGATGATGTCATCACGTTATATAGAGTCAGCTGTGTCAGGATGATGTCATCACGTTTCACACACATTGCTGCTTTTCCTATGAAAGATAATAATGATGATGATGTAATACTGATGCACGACGTGTAACAGGCTGATCAATAATCAGCTGATAATGGGACATGTTTAATTAAGCAGTGTGACACTGAGCATGAGCTTTAAAGTAATTTGCAGCACGACAGTGATGCGGTCAGCGCCGAGGTCCGTACGCATCACTGAGGTGATGTTAAAGCACAGCCTTCTGGGTAATATTGTGATTATACAACTATTAGCACCAAAATAAAATCTATAATCAAAATGTTTAATGCTGAGCAGCAGTTAGCTCTAAAATATAAAAGTCTTTGTGACTGTTGTCTCTGTTTCCATGGAAACACACGGGGTCAGACTAATAACTGGAGAAGAGTCAGCCCCATCAGTAGACTGCTGTATGTAATGAAAGATAGTTTGAGCTTTGTTTTTTTTTCATTTTCAGATTTAGCTCCGACATCCTCAAACTCAACGTGTGTTTTTAAGCTCATATAGAGCCGTGTCAGCAGCACAGCTGGTGGAGGACACCAGATGTAGCCAGAGGTTTCCAGTCACTCACCTAAAGTCTAAAAGTCAAAATTAACAACTAAAAAAAATAGATGTAATCATTTCCAAACTCCACAACTATGGTCATACTCTGCACTCCAGAGAGGCTCCTGCACTGACGGGCGGTCGAGCAGCAAACGGCACCATAAATTACATTCATTAAAGAAAGTTGATTCAATAAAAAATAAGACTAACTTATTTAATCTGATGAATCACTGAGCCTTTATTAGTAAGCTGGAGAATTTCTGCAGATGCAGTGATTCAGTTAAAAATCTGAAATGTTTTATTTGAGTGAATTATTTTATAGATGTCACTGAAACAGCTGCAGAAACAAACTCATGAACATTTGTCCAAATATCCTGATGAGACATTTTCAGGAGGCTTTTTGCTCTTCAGCTCATCTGAAATAAAGGACAAAAATGTTTCAGATAAATTAGTTTAAAGAACGTTGACTTGCAGTGTGCTGATATTTACATTGTTTAGAGATTTACTGAATGTTTTGGCTCATAAACATGAACACATACAGATCATGTGTGTGTCCAGTATGAAGCAAAGCATCATCATCAGCCTCCTCTTCCTCCAGCTGTTCATCAAACTCAGGTCAACAATAAAACCATCGTCTCTGTAGCAGGTTTGCATCCTTCTGGTTTATGCTCTGGGTGTTATGTTGCCATGGAGATGGCGGAGTAATATTTGTAGAGATGATCCAGGTGTGCTGATTTGAGCACATTGTAAACATCTTGTTGACCAATCAGATGGCTCGGTCAGAATACTTGTTGTATGATGTCATGTATTATTTAGATAATGGATTTGTAGCTGATGAGTCGTGTGGCTGGGAATCACCAGACGACCCAACATACGACATTATTGTGATCAAATATATTATATTATTATTTATGACCTTTTTTTTCCACCTGTAAATTAATTCACCAAAGAAGAACTTTGTCAGCATCAGTTTGACCTCATGAGATAAAGTCTCCAGTCTGTTCATCGACTTTTATGGTTTTTACTGCAGCAAAATGTGACGTGAAGCAGAAAATAATCGTTGGTTAATAAACCAAAATGAGCTCAAACAGCTACAGCAATAAATCCTGCTTTTACATTAATGCATGCGTCACAACATGTGATGATGTCAGATTTAACAACACTCACTTTACATACTTTAACTACATTGTACACTGACGTGCTTTTACTGAGGGAAGGTAAAGTTATTAGTGTTAGTGCTTTTATTGTTTGTCTCTCAGTGAGGCTCCATGTGTTCAGAGATTCTGTTTCAGAGTTTCTACAGACGTTTTAAACAAACTGCAGACGTTGATTGAACTCTGAGTTTCCTCTGAGGAGACACAGTACTGTCAGAGCTCAGACTTCAGCGTCTCTTGAGTTTAAACTCTCCTGTTTGTCCTCTGTGTCCGTTTGTGAAATGCAGCATGGGTAATGCAGTTCACAGTGTGGAGACCAGTCAGGAACAAACAGAGCAGACGAGATCAACAGAAACATCAGCTTGGTTTTAATAATTGTACATATGAAGTGTTGCTGAAGCCAAAGACTTCATGTTTTCAGTTTGACTAACAGAACAGCCGACATGTGAAGTGAGCCCAAACCAAATGTGTTTCACGTCTGAAATTACAAAAACTACATGTGTCTTTGTCATGTGAGTCACACGTGAAGCTGCAGATGAATTTGTCTGCACATTTTAAACAATGCATCACTGCAGTGAATAAAAGAAATGAATGTTTGAGACAGTGTCAGAGTGAAAACTGCAGAATCAGCTGTTTTATGAATGAAGTCTGGCAGAGAAACAGCGTCACTGTTTCTTTAAAGAAAAGCTCCGATAATGAGGTCAGAGAGGAGACAGGACTCCCTCTGTGTGTGTGTGTGTGTGTGTGTGTGTGTGTGTGTGTGTGTGTGTGTGTGTGTGTGTGTGTGAGAGAGACAATGAATGTATTCATGTGTGAATGTCTGAATAAGACAGAGACAGACAGAGTGTCCACTGTGTTTCACTGTGTTTACTGTCTCTCTGCTGCAATGACCTCTGGGTAAAAGATACCACACACACACACACACACACACACACACACACACACACACACACACACACTGACTAACTGTCTGTAAAATCAAGACTAATGTGTTACACACAGGCCTCAGGCTGTTACTGTCAGCGGAAAACCACCAAACCGCACTGAGATAACACACACACACACACACACACACACACACACACACAATCAAAAAATCAATATCAAGTCAATTTAACGTGTTAAACTCAATGATAATAAAGTGAGGATCAATTAAAGGTTTGGAAATATGGATTTTATATTTATCTTGTTTTCAAAACTCTGGTGACGAGCTGTCAGACGTGAATATAAAACACTAACAGTAATAATAATAACTTTATTTATACAGCACATTTTCATAAAGTGCAACATGATGAACATAAAAGACAAAACATTTAATTAACAGATGATAAAAACATATGATGAGAATAAATAAATCAAGATGAATTTAAAAATCAATATTCAGTTCAAGCAGTGGTGAAAAGATCCGTCTTCAGATGTGGTTTGTTGGTTTGAACAGTGTCGTGTTCACACGAGGAGCGACTGAATAACATGTAAAGTCAATGTAAAGATGAGATTAGATGTGACGTCCCAGCTGGCGGCACAGTGGACATACACAAATTAAGTGGCGCTAATGAAGTGAGTTGTGTGACTTTGTGTCATGCACTTATCTGTGAGAGATGAAAAATCTGAACTTCAGCGACTGATTTGAGCCATGACAGCCAATCAGCATCCTCCAAGGACGTACCGCTGGAAGCTCATCAATGCAGTCACAATTTGTGTGTGTGAAGTGAGTCAACACAAAATGTTGTAGCGTTCAAACTCCCGCAAGTACGTAAGGTGTGAACACAACATGAGACCTTCAGGCAGAGGCTGCGTCTCCACGTCTTTAAAGTCAGAGTGTCTCTCCTAAAACTCTGCGGTACACGTGATGATGTCAGAGGGTGAATCAGCTGTGCGACCTGTCTGACTCTGCTGTGGTTGTAAATCTGAACCATCGTGTCTGAAACGTGTTTTTCAGGTGACCAGACTTCCTGTGGAGAGCTGCGAGCAGTACGGCAGCTGCTCCGACTGTCTGGGCTCAGGAGACCCTCACTGTGGCTGGTGTGTCCTCTTCAACAAGTAAGAACCTTCACTTCCTGTCATCAGAGATCAGAGCCAGGGCAGCAGCTCGCCACCGAGCCGCCCGGTCGCCTCGTGATTTAAACGTCTGTGTGGTGTCGGTGAAGAGATGAGCGAGGATGGATCTGAATCACCGACTCTGTCTCCTCAGATTTACAGTTATTCTCTGCTCATTCACAGCAGCTCATTTGTTGTTGTCTCAACCTGAGTGATCATTTCTATCACCATAATGACACCATGTTCACTGACGTCATGTTTCATTGGTTCTCCTTCAGTACCCATCAGTTATGTGGAGGCTTTATGGTCCTGTGAAAACATTCAAAGCACCAAACTCACATGTGCACACAGACGATTATCAGCTGTAATTACACATCACATCACATTATAGTGTTGTTTATTATATTCTCAGGACAGTCTGTGTGTTGTATCACTGCACACAACAAAGATGGCTGAAGCCTCACAATGCTGAGACGATATAAAGATTAGAAATGCAGGAGAGAAGTTCGTCCACATTTCTCAAGTTTTTGTCGACTTAAACCAGGTCACACAGCAGCTCCATAAAAAACCTTCTCCCAGTTTGCTGCGGGAGAACTTGACTGGTCTGCTCAGAGCTCTGAACTCACTGCTGGGACAACCTGGTCTCACTCTGATGCTGTTGAATACGGCGCTTGGTCAGGTGACTTCCAGTGTCAGACACTGACCAAAAAAGCCGTCCATTGACGTCGGCATAATACAAGGCTGGTCGCTGATATCTGAGGGAACTGTGGCGGGACAACAGTATGAGTTAACAGGGCGAAAGTCTGAGTGGGGCGGATGGGAGGGTTTTTGGTTACGTTTAGCCAACACACACACACGTGGTTACGTTTAGCCGACACACACACATGGTTACGTTTAGCCAACACACACCCACGTGGTTACGTTTAGCCGACACACACACGTGATTACGTTTAGCCAACACACACACGTGATTACGTTTAGCCAACACACATGCTCTTAATGACATCATATGTGCTCAGCTGTCCACATACTTTTGGCCACGTACTGTGAGCATAACTGGAGGATAAAAGAAAAGAAATTTGAAAAAATAATAAAGGAGAAAAAGAAACAAAGAAAATAATGTGTGTGTGTGTGTGTGTGTGTGTGTGTGTGTGTGTGTGTGTGTGTGTGTGTGTGTTCCCATGAGGCTTCATTAATGTTTCCATAAATGGTTCTCACACACACACACACACACACACACACACACACACACACACACACACACACACACACACACAGTGTTTGATGTTGAGCGTCCAGGCAGGTGGAGGAAGTTCCTCTTTGGATCCCCTTCAAAATAAAAGCCCTGGACTGTCAGTGGATTCATATGTATGTGGCCAACCTGCAGCTTGTGTTTTATTCTGAAGGTCCCAGATCTGTTTTCATGTCTTTTATTCATCTGTCATATGATGAGATAAAACAGGTGATGCTGATCCTGGATCAGCAGGTAGAGGTCAGCTGGAGGACGGCGGGGGGGTGGAGATAATTCACTGAATAACATCATCTGTAGTTTTGTTAATAAAGAGCAGTAACGCGCCTCCGTCTCACGCCGGGATCTTTCACACTATATTAAAACATAACTGTGGGGTCTGTTAGGAAAACATTTCTTTATTATTTATTTATTTTTGTATTGCAAAGAAAAAAATCAGTTGCTTCTTTCTTAGTGTGGACATTAAAGGAATAAATCAAGTGCAGACTTTTTTTTAGGGGCCGTTGAAAGGCATTGTGGGAAGTGTAGGAAACTGCAGTAGAAGCAGAACTGAGGATGATGATGACGAGGAAAAATAAACTTTTAATCTTTTGCACATCCTCAAATAAAATCTGATTCACAGAGAGTGTTTAAATAAAAAGAAAATTAAAATTTCATTAAATTCAGTGTGAAAATAAATTATCAAATAAATAATGAATTAAAAAATAATTAATAAGATATTTTTATTAATTTAAAACACAATGTAGATGATTAAAAATAAATTAAAAGGTCATTAATTAAGCAAATAATTTAGAATTACAAAATAAATAAGTGTTTAAAAACTCCTCCTCCTCCTCCTCCTCCTCCTCCTCCTCCTCTCCTTCTTGTTTTGTCCATCTGTTGTTAATTAGAAGTGAACAGATCGTTACTGCGCTCTGATTGGTTCTGTTCGGAGCTACATATGTCGGAGGAGCTGCCGTCTGCAGACACAAACATGAAGCTGCTCACACTGCGACACACCTGTTACCTGCTCGCACTCTTCCTCTTCCTGAACGCTTCAGAGAGCTTTAAACTAAAAACATTAAAATGACAAAACTAAATTCAGATAATTTATTCCTAAGATGTGAATATAGATACATATATTGAATTAAAATATATACATTTTAATAAATATAAAATTATATGTATTGATGAAATAAATGAGCAAATTTTTAAACACATAAATAAACAAAAAATAAATAAAATAAGAAATCTGTATAAAACAAAATAATGTTTGAAATAAAATAAAAGATAACTAAATTAATAGATAAATAATGGTTAAAAATTAATAAAAAGGAAATAGTGAAAAAATAAAAATCTGTAATTACATAAATAATTTGAAAATTATTAAATAAAACATGAAGTCCTAAAAATGAAATGATTACATCACAAAATAAAGGCGCTGGTAAAATAATGCTCATTTACTGTGAACATGAATGAATGTGTGTAAACACGTGTGTGTATACAGTGTGTTGACCCCTGGTGACCTTTGACCCCTCCAGGTGTTCCAGACAGGAAGCTTGTGACAAGTGGGAGGAGCCTCAGCACTTCAACACCCGGCTGGACCAATGTGTCGACATCTCTGTTACCCCGAGCAACATGTCCGTCACCTCGCCGGCAACACAGGTACACACACACACACACACACACACACACAGACACACACACACACCGACGGATCAGTGACAGGTGATGATGTAATCACGCACCTTAACTCTCTGTCTGTCTGTAGTTAACCATCCGAGTGCAGAACGTCCCGGCGCTGTCGGGGGGCGTGTCCTGCGTGTTCGAGGACCTGAGTGAGACGCCAGGAGAGGTGCTGGCTAAAGGCCAGGTGATGTGTATGTCACCGTCACTGAGAGACCTGCCGACACACACACACTCCTACGGTGAGACACACACACACACACACACACACACTTCGCCATGATGTGAGTCGATCAGATCAATAAAGTTGTGATGTTGATTTTCAGGAGAGAAACGAGTCGTTGAGCTCAGTCTGCGCTCCACAGAGACCGGACACCAGTTCATCACCACCGACTTCATCTACTACAACTGCTCCGTCCTCAACTCGTGAGTCTCCTCACCTCCTCTGTCCTCCTCTCCTCTGTCCTCCTCTCCTCTGTCCTCATCTCCTCTGTCCTCATCTCCTCTGTCCTCATCTCCTCTGTCTTCATCTCCTCTGTCCTCATCTCCTCTGTCCTCATCTCCTCTGTCCTCATCTCCTCTGTCTTCATCTCCTCTGTCCTCATCTCCTCTGTCCTCCTCTCCTCTGTCCTCATCTCCTCTCTCCTCCTCTCCTCTGTCCTCATCTCCTCTCTCCTCCTCTCCTCTGTCTTCATCTCCTCTCCTCTGTCCTCATCTCCTCTCTCCTCCGCTCCTCTGTCCTCCTCTCCTCTGTCCTCCTCTCCTCTGTCCTCATCTCCTCTGTCCTCATCTCCTCTGTCCTCATCTCCTCTGTCTTCATCTCCTCTGTCCTCATCTCCTCTGTCTTCATCTCCTCTGTCCTCATCTCCTCTGTCCTCATCTCCTCTGTCCTCATCTCCTCTGTCCTCATCTCCTCTGTCCTCATCTCCTCTGTCCTCATCTCCTCTGTCCTCATCTCCTCTGTCCTCATCTCCTCTGTCCTCATCTCCTCTGTCCTCATCTCCTCTGTCCTCATCTCCTCTGTCCTCATCTCCTCTGTCTTCATCTCCTCTGTCCTCCTCTCCTCTGTCCTCATCTCCTCTGTCCTCATCTCCTCTGTCCTCATCTCCTCTCTCCTCCTCTCCTCTGTCCTCATCTCCTCTCTCCTCCGCTCCTCTGTCCTCCTCTCCTCTGTCCTCCTCTCCTCTGTCTTCATCTCCTCTCCTCTGTCTTCATCTCCTCTCCTCTGTCCTCATCTCCTCTCCTCTCTCCTCCTCTCCTCTGTCCTCATCTCCTCTCCTCTGTCCTCCTCTCCTCTGTCCTCATCTCCTCTCCTCTGTCCTCCTCTCCTCTCTCCTCTTTCATCTCCACTAATTTCATCTCCTACAACTGCTTCGTGCTCGATTTGTGAATCTCACACTTCCTCATCTCCTCTCCTCTGTCCTTGTTTCCTCTCCTCTCTTTGTTTCTTTTCCTTGTGTTCCCCCATCTTCACTTCTCTCCTTGTTTCCTCACCTTGTTTCCTCTCGCCTCTCCTCCCCTCCCTTCTTGTTCTTCACATCTTTATTCGTCTCCTCTCTTTTGGTTTCCTCTTCTCTTGTGTTTCCTCTGTTCTCTTCCTGTTTCCTTTCCTCTCGTCTTTCTTGCCCTCTTCATGTTTCCTCTCCTCTTGTTTCTTCTTCTGTGTTTCCTCTCCTCCCCCCTCCTCTTCCTCCCCAGATTTCAGGGGTAACATAATCCGTGCGCCAGGCTCGCTGGTTGCCATGGTAACAGCAGCTCTGAGCCGTGGACACAGAGAACACAGAAACACTTCCTGTCTCTGTTGGGAAATCTCTTAACACACACACACACACACACACACACACACACACACGTCTCTTTGTAAACACCTGCTCAGGTTTCTGTCGGTCGTGTCTTGTCGTTGAGCTGCGATCAGAATAAATCCAGACTCGGCGCTCGGCGTGCAGACGATGAACTGTGTTGTTGGATCAGATGAGGTGGTGACGCAGGTGTTCACACATCCTCATCCTCACCTGCTGAGGTCACACACACAGATTACACATCAGCTGGATTAACACAGCGGAGGTAGAGACAACAATGAGCTTTAATCCCAAACACACACACTGCGGATCTTCTTCTCTGGTTTCTTCTTCACAGAACCAGATGTGGATTAATCCGCCGCTGAAAGTAGTCCCCAGCAGAGTCACTGTTTCCTGCAGTTTGTTGATAAAACAGAGGAATCACTGATCAAACTATTGATCCGTGTTTTTAAAGATCTGCAGTAGGAACCAATGAGCTCGGAGCTGAGGGACAAAGACAGGAAGTCAGACGGACTGACGTGTTGTTGGTGTGGATCTAAACATGAGATTTTTTTGACTACTGGAAAATAGAGCACAGCAGCAGAGCGATCCTGTGAGGATGCTGAAGTTAGTTTGAGCTGCAGACTTCTCTCAGAAAACTCTCTGATGATGTAAACGAACACGACGACCAGTCTGCAGAAGAAGCCCCTCTGTGTGGAGTCTGCATGTCGGGGAGTGTCGGTCCCACTTTTTGACTTACGTACGATTTCAGTCGGACATGTTTCGCCCAGATGAAGAAAACAAACTGAAGCACAGTAATGTTGGTGAGGTTTTGACCTGTTGACGTTAGTTTTTATCCAGCTGAGCAAAATGTGGTCGACGTGTTCAGATAAAGTAAAGACAGAGTTCTGTCAGATATTATTTCAGACGTCCTGCTCCGTCTGTGAAGATTGTTTCTGTCTATAAAACCTGTGAGACGAGTTACAGCGTGAAAACTTTACTTTATCTCTATGAAAACAACATATGTTTTCTCCCCTCTGTCTCCTCTCTCAGGTGCACTTCCTGTGTCAGCAGCGTGTTTCCGTGTCACTGGTGTAAATATCGTCACGTCTGCACCAACAACCTGCAGGACTGCTCCTTCCAGGAGGGACGGGTCAGCAACATGGAGGTAAATACACACACACACACACACACACACACACACACACACACTGTGGAGGTGGGGGAGGGGCGGTGGTGTGGTGACAAGTTCATCTTCAGTTATCACAGTGCGCTCACACCGAGACGTTTTATATGCAGCTCTCAGTGATTATTATTTTCATAACTTTGATATTTTGTAGACTTGATATCGACCTGAAATATGCTGAAGTATAACTCAGTAAAGTACAGAGCTACTTTTAGTTTCACACAAAATATTTATCCATCTTTATATACAGTCACTAAACAGAAAAACTGTTCAACATGAAAAACAGTGTTAATGTTAAAATAATGTTATTATTAATTCTTTTACTAAATTTATGAAGTTAAACAAGTTTTTTTGGTAACTTTTATATTTTTACACCTTGGCTGACCTAAAATATGATAACAATGAACATACTGAATTACAACTGATTACAATAATAATAATAATAATAATACAGTATATTACAGTTTGTTATTTTCTGTTTGTCTACAACTGAAGTCAGGTAAAATCAAATCGACCAAGGATTATTTAAAGAATTAAAAACATATTATTAATAATATATTTTTTGATATTCATAAAATTATATTAATACTATTTCTAAAAGTATATTTTTACTTTTATTCTGTGCACATAAACAGAGTTATTTATAGTATTTTTAGCTGCAGTGAATCAATATTTTCTTGTGTGCTGTGACTGATGGTGTGAGAGTGAAGAACAGCAGCAGTGATGGAGGTCAGAGCTGCTCTCCCTCTCTGTGTCATTACATGGTTCAGTAAACAACAGTAAAGCTTCAGGTCAACAGTGAAGGGCGCGCGCGCACACACACACACACACACACACACAGTTTAAAGCCCTCCTTGCTGATGTGTTCAAGGTCTCTGTGAGAGACATGATTTAAGCCGCTGAGACGCTTCGATGACGTTTTTCAGAAAATTAAACAAACAAGAATCAGATGTGAAAACTGTGACGTCAGTTTGATCGTTTCTCGTGTTCAAAATGTTTCAGACGCTCTCAGCTGATTGGCCACATGATGATGATGTTAATCTGAGACAGATATGAAACCTTGTGCCGAAGTGTCTCAGCTGAAAAAACTCTGCGTCTCCAAAGTGCTTTCAGCTGGTGTTTCCTGAGGAGCGCCTGACGTTTTCAGTTTTGGTGGACACGGAGCCTTAGTGGCGTCTATCAGGGAGGGTTACAGGTCACAACCAGCAGAAACTTCTCCTGAGGTTTTTACTGGGAGCTGAATTGGCAAAAAAACAAGAAGCTCCTCCTGGAGGACCCCGAGGTGTTCCCAGACCAGATGAGATCTATAATCCCTCCAGTGTGTTCTGGGTCTGCCCCGGGGCCTCCTACCAGCTGGACCAGGAGGATCCTGATCAGATGTTGAACCACCTCAACATGAAGGAGCAGCGGCTCTACTCCGAGCTCCCTCCAGATGTCTGACTCCTCCCCCTATCTCTAAGGCTGAGCCCAGACACCCTACAGAGGAAACTCATTTCAGACGCTTGTATCTGTGACCTCATTCTTTCAGTCACTACCCAGAGCTCATGACCATAGGTGAGGGTTGGGACAGAGATGGATCAAATTAAAGCTTCGCCTTCTTGCTCAGCTTCCTCTTTTCAGCACCACAGTCCAGCGCAGCGCTGCATCAATCCACCGATCCCACACAGAAAATAGTGTATTTAACCAGAACAACCTGGTTCAGAACCTTTTTTTTCTGCTGCAATAAAAACTTCTGCTGTTTCCATGTTGAACGCAAAACAAATTCCAGGTGACACTGTGCTGACGGAAGTGAGGAATATTTCAGTTTGGTCCTCAACATCATCGTTAAAACAGCTCCTGCTTTTAAAGAGAAGTTATGGTTTAAAATGTCGCCGTAAAACCTGATTTATTTCCATAAAATTCTACTCAGATAATCCTAAAATAGTTACTACCTCAATATGAGTGAGTAAACAACAACACCACCACCACCACCACAGTAAACTGGAGCAGGAAGTGCTGTGTCTTGTTTCTGGGGACCATTTTAAAGGTAACACCATATGTGAGTGCTGACAGTTTGTAGTGTAACAGCTGTCAGAGTAACAGATTACCTCTCAGTCTAACGAGCGTCTCTCTGTCGCCTCGTTATCTCGTTAGCAGAGCCAGCGAGCAGGGATGGCGTTGTTTGGGTGTCTCGTTGACGTGATTGGTGCTCAGTGTCGTTGCAGGGTGACAGTAACAACCTCTGATTGGCTAATTGGTTAATAGAAGATGAATAGCCACTTAATTGACATGAAAGCATCCAATCACAGCAATTAATGTTAATTAGCAGGCAATTAGTCTGACTAAAGACAGAGAGGGAGAGATGAGAGATGTGAGCGTGAGAGGAGAGAAAGAGACGCAGGTTGGACAGACGCAGAGGAAGCAGGGTGGGTTTTTCAGATTAAAAGTCTGTTTGTGGTCTGTTGGAAACAGAAGTTAAAACACAGACGGAGAACAAGTTAAATATGGAGACGGATAAAGAGGAGCTGCTGCGACTATCTGTTCATCTGGAGCTGAAAATAAAAAGAGTCTGTCAGCAGACGGAGGAGGAGGAGACACAGAGCAGCCGGACGACGTCAGAATAAACCATTCACTTAAACTCACTCAGACGAAGTTTGAGGTTCACAAATACAGAATCCTCCATCGTTACGACTGTGGAGTCGACTCAGAGCAGCAGACTGATTTACTCAGTGCAGCTCCTTAAATTAAGTCCAGAGTTATTTATTCCTCAGCAGAGGAGCAGAGTCAGGATCAGCTCTGAGACATTAGTTTGAAATCTGACTGCAGAGGAAGAACGTGAGAGGTGATGAAGACAGGTGTGGAAACAGGAACTGTCACCCTGTCACGTCTCAACCTTAAAACCACACGAGGAGTTGAGTTCAGCTCTGATCTGTGTCGTCACACATGAGGAAAAATCTGAGAGGAAATCTGCTTATTGTGATGTCATTGTGACATTGTTGAAGGAAAAAAACATCAGTTGGTGGTGTTGTACTGACATAGTGCTTTTATTTTGAAAGAGACTGTATGCAAACTGTACATTTCCTGTGAAAACAGAAGTGTATTTTGAAAACAGACAATGCATGTAACAGGCTGAAGTTGACACGGCGTCCCAGAACGTCAACAACCAACACACC
>NC_065521.1:46298062-46301365 GCF_006386435.1 Epinephelus moara | reverse complement strand
TCTTGCTACTAGCTGCTCGCTAATTCCTGCTATCAGCTGTTTCCTGTTTATCCACCACCAGTGGCTCGCACGTGCGGCGTCATCAACAGCTCCTCCCACAAGTCATCAACAGCTCCTCCCGTTGCAGAAGGCCGCCTCGGTCTGTTTAACCTAAAAAGGTTCCATCAATATGTCTACCCTACGAGGCGGAAAATTGGGCACCTCGGATCAACTCGCCAATCCGGCTCTGTGTGTCTAAACGCTCACAGCTTGCCGGCAAAACGGCCCAACATTCGCCGAAAATCTAGCAGTGTGAAAGGGGCTTGTGTTTAGCTGTTTAGCATTGCCCCCATTGGTTAGCACACGTTGTCTCCAGAGCTAATGTGCGCTCTTCCTGTAAGTTGGCGTTGGACTTGAGCGACGTTATTTTCTGAGCTTACTCTGCCGCTGTGGTTTGAACAAGGTCTAGCTTTACTTCGAGTGTTGAGGGCCTGTCAGTGGTCTTTTAGGAGGTTAGCTATGGTTGCAATGCTGAGCTTGTTGCCCATCGAGGGGGTCTGCTTTAACAGTTTCTTTTTTGCTTGGCTGACTTTGTTGCCGTATTTCGGAGATTTGTTGCCAAAGGTCCTAAAAAATTAAGTAAACAGAAGTTTTAGGAGCCAGACTCAATGTGTGTCTAGTCCGTCATACCAAACAGGAAGTCCACGTAACTTTTTTATAACTTCACAACTTTTTCTTCTTCAGTGCCTCATAAGAATAATGTCTGTCACCTTGTTTCACTCAGGTGTGACAGAGTCTGCCACAGGTGAGCTCAGTGTTTGGATCAGTGTCCAATGTTTGCTGAGAAATGCAGAACCACAGTCGGCTTTTATCCTGAACACACACACACACTGTCACACACTGTCTTACACACAGTCTTGCTGTCACACAGTCTCCACAGTCGCTGCTGGCATCCGCTGCGCTCTGGTCCACTTCCTGTGGAGCTAATGGTCTTCCTGTCAGTCACAAGGCAATTAATTACCGTGGTGACGCTCGTTAATAAAGGTTTCACCCCACTGAGAGACACTGTCAGACTGTGTGTGTGTGTGTGTGTGTGTGGGTGTGTGTGTTTCCAGCAGCCTCAGGAAGCTTGGATCTGTCACCAGCTGTCCATTACTGAACACACACACCTCTGTCGGCTGTGTGTGTGTGTGTGTGTGTGTGTGTGTTACAGTGTGACGAGAACACACAGAGTGATATATTGATTATACATCCACAATAATCCATGAAGACGTTTCCAGTAACGGTATCTGTTGATACAAACTGCATGTAGTCTGTTATCATCAGTTATTAATTAGTTTTTCTTTTAGCTAACATTTAATAATTTAAACTAAACTGTAGCTCCGCCCCCACCAATCCTTAGACCACAGGATTGGTCGCTGATGTCACTCCCAGATTGATTGACAGGTCTTTTAACACAGAAAAAAAAGGTTATTAATAATTTGTGCTGGTGCCACATTTAAAGCTGCTGTAATCAATAATTCATATGGACCCTGGTAAAGTGTGTGTGTGGTCGCTGTGACTCCTCAGAGGCTTCGGCCTCTTCATGTTAAAGGACACTCGGTTTAGGAGCTAATTAAACACCTCTGTTGAGGTTAGCAGCTGAAACCGTTTGGTTCAGGTTAGCTAACAGTGCAGATCAGTAACGAGCACATATTATATCATTTAATTGGCTTCCCATCAAAAAAGAGTCAAATAACCCTCCAACAAAATTAGAGTGTGTATGTGGGTTTTTAAATCACCTGTAAACCTGCACAAAATTGGCGACAGACTCCTTTCCCATTACCAGGAGAGCAGAGCTGTGTACCCTTCTGTGTTTTTTTTTTTTTTTTTTTTGGTGTGTCACATTCGACGTCACGGACAGGCAGGAAAACAGGTTAGTAAACAGTAGAAAGCAGCAGGTGGCCAGTGAAACTCTGTGCAGCTTAATTTGGAGCGATGTTTTTATGGCTGCTTGGGCCGAGACGGGTGGTATTTTGTGGTGGCGCATTATTGCTCAGGTCATTAAATCAGCTGCTTTCCATTGATTTTGATGATTTTTCTTACAGCTCTTATAAATCAGCCTCTCTATGATTGATGAGGTGTCCCACATGGATCAATATTAGGCTCCCTGTGCTCCACAAAGGGCTTCACAAGGTAGCAAAATAAAAGACAAGTCATAAAATTGAATGGTTTCAAAAGAAAACATTTTCAGAGAAAAACCAACCAAGGAAATAAAAGACATTTCAAAGGAAATTAGAACAGGAGAGACTCTCCGATAAAAGCTTGTTTTAATAAGGGACTCAAAGAGATCACTGACTCGGCCGACCTGATTCCCTCAGACAGGTCATTGCAGAGTCTCAGGGCCCTGACAGCAGACCCCTTTAGTTTTTAGCCTTCTGGAACAGACAGACGACCTCTCAGAGTAAACATGGACGTGTCAGAGGTCAGACATGTAGCTGAAAAGTCTTTAAAGTAATCAGTAAAATATATTCTTAACATGCTTGCAGCCAGTGTGAAAAGGTGGAATGAGATGAAAGTGTGTAAAATTGTCTGTGTGTCTTAAAAAGTTACGATGGATCATATTTTAGAAATATGTCTAAGATGATCAAGACATGATTGCACAAGCTCTGCTCAAAACTTTAATTGCTGTCAAACTAGACAGCAGGATCCCTGAAACATGCTTGATATGATCTAGGGCTGCAACTAACGATTATTTTCATTGTCGACTAATCTGTCGATTATTTCTTTGATTAGTCGACTAATCATTTTATCGAAAAATGTGTCGGTCTGTCTCTCCCAAACCCCAAAATGATGTCATCTAATGTCTTGTTTCGTACTCACGCCAAAGGGTTTTAGTTCACCGTCATGGGAGAGTGTGTAAAGCTGCCAACATTTGAACGTGAGAAGCTGCAATAAGAGTATTTTGGGTACTTTTATTTATTTATTTTTTTAAATATTTTATTTGCTTTTTGATGCTCAGGGGGTAAAGAATTCACAATAGTAGATCAACAGTCAGATCAGTTGCAAAGAAAATCGATAACATTTTGAGATGGTGAAAAGAGTTCATATCATACAGCTGTGCTTGTATCCTGGAGTGGACGCTAGATTCAGATCTTTGATACAATCCTTGACATAAACATACATATAACTATAACACAGACCCCACACATACACATACTTTTCATATGTAAGTACCATAAATAATGTGTTTTTAGTCATAAATAATGTTTTTTAGTCGGGGCAGGTGATATTGTTGTGAATTTGCACGTTAATTTGATTCCAAGTTTTTTAGGAGGAAGTGTA
>NC_065521.1:46296245-46297705 GCF_006386435.1 Epinephelus moara | reverse complement strand
CATTAATAAAACCCTTCATTTAAAAACTGTATTTTGTGTTCACTTGTGTTATCTTTGACTAATGTTTAAATTTGTTTGATGATCTGAAACATTTAAGTGCGGAAAACATGCAAAAAAGTAAGAAATCAGGAAGGGGGCAAACACTTTTTCACACCACTGTATATAGAATTGGATGCTTGCTCTAAACTTAGAAGTGTTTCAAAGGTTTGTATCCAAGGTTTTACATTTATATTATCAGTAGTCTTCCAGTTAGTAGCAATAACTCGTTTTGCACTCATAAGGCCAACAGACACAATTTTTTTCTTAAAATGTGAGCAGTATTTTGGGCACTTTTATAGTACTTTTCTATGAAAAATGACTCAAACCGATTGGACGATTACTAAAATAGTCATCGATTATTTTAATAGTCGATTAGTCATCGATTAGTCGACCAATCGTTGCAGCCCTAATATGATCCACATTATTATTATTCACTCTGAACATGAATGATATTGAGTTTCTGATTCAGCACTGTAGTATCTGTTTTTATGCCGATGACACCATCGTGTACGTCATCGGCTCAAACACAAAACAAATCTCCACATTATGTGTTACATGTTTAACTTATTACAAACTGCAGATAGACAAAATGTTTGCATTAAATGAGAGCAATGAGCTCTGATGTTTCTGCTCCAGTTCATACAAGTGCTGAATTTTGAGGTCATTTACTTTCCATTTTATTCTACTTTATACTTCTACTCCAAGGAAACAAATATTCTACATTTTACAGACCACATTTAAAGTTACAGGTCACTTTGTAAATTCAGATTATTAATACACTGTAGTATAATGTATATAGTATAAATAGTAAATGTATTATTATAGATGAATCTACCCAGCAGTGTATAAAGTCATTAAAATGATCTCCAGCTGCAACATTAAAGTGATGATCACATTAATGCATCAATTATTATAATACAAGAATGTAATGTAGTTTTATTTGAGTACGTGAGTGCCTCTCACATCACTGTCTGTGGATTAGTTAAACTAAACTGTTGAACTTTAATAATAATAAACTGTTATTTACTGTAAACGCTGACGTGGATATCAGAGTGTGTATTAACTCCTCCCTCCCTCTGTCTCTGCAGGGCTGTCCTCAGATCCTCCCCACCTCTGACATCCTGGTCCCGGCCGGGATGGTTCGTCCAATCACGTTGCGAGCTCGTAACCTCCCCCAGCCTCAGTCGGGTCAGAAGAACTACGAGTGTGTGTTCAACATCCAGGGAAAGGTCCAACGTATCCCCGCCGTCCGCTTCAACTCCTCCTGCATCCAGTGTCAGAACACCTCGGTGAGTATCTACACTACCCAGCATGCACTGCTGCTCAGATTACACAGTTGATGAAGAGGAGGGGCCGTCAGTGTTTTGACCATATGTGTGTGTGTGTGTGTGTGTGTGTGTGTGTGTGTGTGTGTGTGTGTG
>NC_065521.1:46289835-46294871 GCF_006386435.1 Epinephelus moara | reverse complement strand
ATTTAGCAGTCTGTAATGATTTGGTACCGCGAACGATAACGCAAATGCTAATGCTAGTTTGCTAACTAGCTAATTTGCGGTTGTCATTTCCGGTGAGTGCACAACGGCCGTGTTTGGTTTGAGACAACACTACCCTGTCGAAATTTGCGCACTATACCAATAAGTACATAGTGCACACAGTATACTACATGAAGTGTGTTAACGGAAGTATGTGATTTGAGACACACCAAAGGACTTTTAATTTTAAACAGGAAGTGGTTTCGCCTTGACTTTCACTAACAAAGCTGGAGCCGCTGTTTTGGCCCAGCCTTAAGATTCATGTAAATCCATATTAATATGCAGAACAGTACAGTGAGACACAGACACACAGCAGAGTGAAGCTGAACACACTGATCATTCAACACAACCATTGTCTCTGCAGCTCCGGTTGGGGATAAAGTGTTAATTTTCATCAACCATTTTTCCATGACGAAATCAAGACGATGACAATATCTTGATATATATCTTGATAATAAAAACTTAGAGGAAATCTAAGTTTCATTTTCATTGCTGGGACATGATAAAAATGTTGGTGGTGGACTGTTGAAAGCTTGTAATGATCTTCAGATGAGCGACAGGCTGGTAAACTCCAGTAAATAGTCTGCACCAGGATGTTTGGGTTGGTGCGAGTTGTCAGCTGTAATTCAGCAGTAAATAATCAGCCGTGTGTGTCTGACTGTGGATGGTGGAGCTGCTGAATGGATTTAAGTTTAAGTTTTAAGTTTAAGTTTATTTACTTTATTAATCCCCCTGAGGAGAAATTCAATGTTGTGGAGTTTGTTAGTTGTTTGTTAGAGTTTGTTAGTTGCAGCTGTTAGCAGTTAGCGCCACTCGCTGGCAAAAACATATAGGAAACATCAGGACTATAAGTTGACTAAAACTTTTGAATTTTCGTTGACAGAAACGCTTTGACTTTTCCTCGATGAAAATAACTAAAATTTATTGAGTCATTGAGTAAAATTATTGAGGACAAAAATGACTCAAAGTTTACTAAAATGAAAGGAATTTACGTCGACTAAATCCAGACTAAAACTATGAAGGATAAAAATGTTTAAAACAAATAAACTCTTTAATGTCAAGACTAAATCTAAAATAGTTGTCAAAATTAACACTGGTTGTTGCAGTGTGATGCTCAGGCCCTAAATGCATCTGAAGTGTGTTTTAAAGTATCACGTTATTCATTGATATGAGCGACCTCTTTGTGAAAAATAAATTATCTCCTATTTTTTGTTGAAAAAAAGTCTGTTAAGACTGTTTATGGTCATTTTTAATATCAGGTGATTTCTGTGTTCAGATTCTCCGTCCATTGAATGAAGTATCCTAATCACATCAGATGTATGCTCATGGTTTATTTGGAGTGTTGGGCTCTGAACATGTGAAATTGTTGGAAAGAAAAATCCACCGCTCCGTGAAGAGAAGAGGTGAACATGAAGAAACATCAGAGATCGCTGTATAAGCTAAAAAATGGTTTCATGTAGAAAGTGGCGACTCGTGAGGAAACAAAGTGGTATAAAATAATTTGACTTGGAGGGAAGTGACAGTGATGATTAGACTTTATAAATTCAGTGTTTGGCCGTACATCGGTTTTTACCTCTGTTGCCTGGCAGCTCACTTCTCAGCTAACGTTCTCTCGGTAACACTTGTTGACTTGTTTGATTTGTTTGTACGCCGCCTGTCGTTTTAGACCACCGTGCATCAGACAACATGTTGAGTGTGAACGCCTGTGTGCGTGCTCGTGGCTCTTGTGCCATCTACAGAAACTTGAGCCACGTTGTCTCACAGTCGTGTAAAAGCTTCAGACGCTGTTTGTCCGTGTTGTGTCTCAGCTGGATGATCATGTGATGGCGTTCACATGTTGGAGGCAGAGAGATGAAAGCTTGATGGGAACAGACGGAGGACGGTGAACGCTCTTGTGTTTTCTTTCTCTTCTCTTTTTAGTTTACCTCCTCGTCTGTCGTCACCTCCAGTTCTTCTTCACTATTTTATATTCATTTTTTCCCTTATCGTCCCGTCTGTATCTGTTTTTCTTTTCCATCCCTAATATTTCCTCCTTGTTCCCTCCATCCGTCCTCCACACTGTTGAGACACAACAAGTTGAGCTGTACATATATAAATAAGATATTAATAGGATGAAAAATATTTCATCATCCAGTGTTGCTGTTTTCTCTCCGCCACAGTCTAATTATCCTCGGCTCTATTTCAGATCACTTCCGACTGTCCTTGAGTCTCTTTGGCTTTATTTATTCATTTCTTTATTTTTATAGAATTCATGCACGTCAGCTTTGGTTATATTTTCTCTGGTTTGAATAGTTGGACCTGTGAGGACCTCTCGTCCAACACCGAGACACTTCAGATACATTGAACTGGTGCGATCTGTGAAGAAAGGCAGTGAACAGATCGTCACATTAAAAAAAGGAACAACATTAATTTGCAACTTTCACGCTTGACTGTTTAAAACAGTGACGTTCCTGACGACACACACACGGTTTGACTGTGGTGTTTTCAGTCTGATAAGAAGGCAGCGACTCCCAATTAACTCTGTCTTGTGAATTATTCCAAACTGAGAGTGTGAACACACAAAACTCAGAACTCCAGAGACTCTGAAGGTTTTATGTGACAGACAGGAAGTTTGACAAACATGAAAATCTTCCTCCATATTTTTACTGAGATTCATCCAATTAACACGTGTAAATGACAGCAACGTGTTTGTGATCCAGCGCTCATGATAGAGATGAAAGATTCAGCTTATGGTGAGTTTGATAAATTAACTATGTGTCACTATGAATCTGCATCAAACTGAACAAAGTGTTTCCTCTTTAAAGTCCAGTTCAGACCAAAGATTCATGACCAGACGAGTTAAAACAGACAACTACTGTCAACACTCCGTTCTGTAACGTTGACAGGAAGTGACCGCCATGAGACGGCGCATCATCTCTAGTCAACGACTCTCTGTGCTTCTGATCTGTAACGTCGACAGGAAGTGAGCGCCATGAGACGGCGTATCATCTCTAGTCAGCAACTCTCTGTACTTCTGATCTGTAACGTGGACAGGAAGTGAGCGCCATGAGACGGCGTATCATCTCTAGTCAGCAACTCTCTGTACTTCTGATCTGTAACGTGGACAGGAAGTGAGCGCCATGAGACGGCGTATCATCTCTAGTCAACAACTCTCTGTGCTTCTGATCTGTAACGTTGACAGGAAGTGACCGCCATGAGACGGCGTATCATCTCTAGTCAACAACTCTCTGTGCTTCTGATCTGTAACGTTGACAGGAAGTGACCGCCATGAGACGGAGTATCATCTCTAGTCAGCAACTCTCTGTGCTTCTGATCTGTAACGTGGACAGGAAGTGACCACCATGAGACGGCGTATCATCTCTAGTCAACAACTCTCTGTACTTTGTTCTGATTTGCAGCTTTTCAGACTTATTTTGTGGCTGAATATAATTTGTAGCTTCTTAAAACAGAGGGCTCTGTGGGGACGGAGCACCTGCTGCAGCAAGCCAACACGCCATCATTTTGACTTGACCAGCGGATTTCACTACAAGCTGATTGGCTGTTGAAACAGGTGACGTACTTTAAAACCAGCCGCCGGCCATTTGACCAGCTGAATGTCAGGTGACATCAGTCGGCTTGAGTCCAGCTCAGACCGGCCAGTTTTGTCTCGTCGTGAATCTTTGGTCTGAACTGGACTTTACATGTCACGCCTCTCTTGATTCTGTGATGTCATCATGCTGTATAAAATCACACACTGGAGCGACATGATGCTGCCATCGTTTGGTTCTGTGTAAAAATACAAAGGAGACTCAAGGAAAGGACTTCGTAGCGACTCTATAGCGCCATCTCTGTGTAAGAGGAGCACACATCATCTAACTTCCTCCTGTCTCCCGTCAAACAACCACAGAGGTCGCTGCCTACAGTCAACATAAATGTGTGTCATAATAAGGTGCGGCACAGACGAGCTGTTCAGCTGTTGGTCCAGGACGTTAGAGAAACTACAGCTGAATAAAAAGAGAAGAAAGACACACACACACTCACACACTCCTGCTGCTGTTGCCAGGCGCCTCTGACCCCATAGCGACAGGCCTAGCGACCAGGCAGGGGTTACCATGGGGACAACAGGTCCACACACACACACACACACACACACACACACACACACACACACACACACACACACACAGTGTCCACCAGCTCTGTGACATTAAGACTCAGCAGGAGACGGTAAGACGAAGCAGACAGAGACAGGAAACACTGACAGAGAGAGAAAATAAAATTAATTTTATGGTCCCGCTGAGGAAAATATTTCCCCCTGAATTACACAGAAAAACAAGCAGAGTGACACAAACGCAGATCGCACCATCACAGCACAGCAGGTCCCACATGAAGGCAGCATCGTAAAGACACAGAGCGGAGACAGTTCACACCGCGAAGACGGAGACGAATGAACACACTCAAGTTTACTAAAGGAAGTTCAGGACAAGTTCTTCAGATCTGTCTCAGTGTGACGCTGACGGGACGTATATACACTGAAAGAGTGTGTGTGCTAACACTGCTCCTGTCCATACTGACTGTGATGTCATCACTTTATAACAAGACTACTCTGTTACATACTCATTATGTATGGGGGAGGCAGGTCAAATATCTCAAAGCACTGGGGAGGGACTTATGTTTTTTATTTAGGGGAGGGCCTTTAAATATTTATTAAAGGCCCTGACACACCAAGCCGACGGTCGGCTGTCGACCAAAGTCGGGCCGTCGGTGAGCGTCTGTCGGCCTAGTTTTTGCGGTGTGTCCCGCTCCGTAAGCACTTTGGCGTCGGCAGCTTTTCGGCCGATTGAGCATGTTGAATCGGTGGCGGAGCTTGTTGGTGAGAGAGATCACTCTGATTGGCTGTTCAGGTTTTATTTCCTCGCCCCTGTAGCGAGTGAATCTGCCTGTAGTGAAACCGGGGCTAACCGGTGCTTCCCCCTCAGGCTCCACTTCACTCAGCTGCC
>NC_065521.1:46264609-46289794 GCF_006386435.1 Epinephelus moara | reverse complement strand
ACTTGGCCGTCGGATGTAGTCCGTGTAGTGTGTTCAAATGCAACTGACACAGGGCGACATGAGGCGACGTAGACGACGCAACAGTTGGCTTTCGTCGCCGCTAGTTCTTTGATGTCAGTTTGGTGTGTCCGCACCTTAAAGCCAAATTTTTACAGATAACATGCCCTCCAAATTTAGGCGATTTGCTTTTTAAATTTTGGCAATTTTGAAAATAAACATGCCTTCCAAATGTTGGAGTTAAAGTTTGGTGATTTGGAAAGACAAAAAAAAAAAGAAAACATTCCCCCCAAATTTTGTCGATAAACTTTCCAGATTTTGATGATTTATAAGGAAAACTTTTCTTTTAAAATTGCCAAAAAGACGACATTTATCAGCCAGAAACTGTAAAAACAGAAATTATTGTTGGATTTATACGTTTCTGACATCCTTGGACACATCATGTGTGACGAACGCTTACTCCAAAAAAAACAAAAAAACATAACCAAATCTGAGCATAAAACAATAATAATTCATCAAAATCACTTTATTCTACGTCTCATTTAGAATTTGTCCAAAAGTAAACATTTGTACGACAAGAGTGAAAAACTGAGACTTTTTCCAACTCCAGGATTTCATCTTCAACTTTTAACTCTCAAACAACATCACTCAGGGAGGGTCACACTGCAGACACCCCTCTCCTCTGATAAATAAAGAACAGTCCCTAAAAGAACATTTCATCACAAACATTCAACAGATCTGGAGATACAGGGTTTTCCCTTGACAGGAAGTAACTAGATAAATGTTGTGCAGTAAGAAGTGCAGTATTTCCCTCTGAGACGGACGAGACTTTGTACTCGAGTAAATGTTTGTGATCAGCGTCAGACGTCATGGTGCGGTCCCACTGAGCTGCTGAGAGCTCTGTCACTGATAAGAGCTGCGTTCACTGACATCAGCTCTGATTGTCATCTGTGCTGTCAGTGTGTGTGTGTGTGTGTGTGTGTGTGTGTGTGTGTGTGTGAGAGAGAGAGAGAGTGTGTGCAGCAGTCTGACTGATGATGCTGCTCTGTTGGGCTCAGCTGGCTGCGTTTAATGGAAAATCAGGGCATTAGACACACACACACATCTCGCTCTCCCTCTCTTGATTGGTCGTGGTATTCCACATATTTCAGCTGTGTGGTCATCGCTCCAGCACACGCACACACTGTAACACACACACACACACATGCTGTAACACACACACACACACACACACACACACACAGTGTTATGAATAATGTGGTCGTTCTTGCAGCTCTGCAGAAAAGATCATTTTAATATCAACGCTTTATTAATTACAGCCCTGTGTGTTACTGTGTGTGTGTGTGTCTGTGTGTGTATTTTTCCGTGTGTGTGTGTGTGTGTATATATGTGTGTGTGGGTGGGTGGGTGTGTGTGTGTGAGTATATATGTGTGTATGTTTCCGTGTGTGTGTGTGTGTGTGAGAAGGTGAAGAGCAGTAAAGCTCTGGTTGGATGTTGAAGTATTTTTTGCTGATGAAGGAATATTGAGCTGAAGCTGCTGTGACTTAATGAAATCTGTTAATTTTCATGTGTCAGTGTGCACGTGCTTGTGTGTGAGCGTGCACGTGCTTAGTGTGAGCGTGCACGTGCTTGTGTGTGACCGTGCATGTGCTTGTGTGTGAGCGTGCACGTGCTTGTGTGTGACCATGCATGTGCTTGTGTGTGAGCGTGCACGTGCTTGTGTGTGACCGTGCATGTGCTTGTGTGTGAGCGTGCATGTGCTTGTGTGTGAGCGTGCACGTGTGCAGCCGACTCGGTCCTGTGGTTCGCTAGATTTTTACAGTAGATATATTTTTCGCTGAAGTAAGATTATACAGCTGCCACCTCTTAGTTAATCTATGTGTGTGTGTGTGTGTGTGTGTGCGTGTGCGTGTGCATTCTGTAAGTTAATGAATTGAGCAGACTGGAGTCATTAAGACACATTGATTTTCAATCTTTCAGAAAACTTCTCTCTACTTTCACTTATTCTGTGACTCTGTGTGTGTGTGTGTGTGTGTGTGTGCGTGCGTGCGTGCGTGCGTGCGTGCGTGTGTGTGTGCGCCTATGTGTGTGTGGCGTCAGATTATCTGGTGCCATTGGAGTCGAGCTGACATATTTAGGACACAGCCTTTCTCTGTCTTTTCAACAGCGTTTTGGGATGAGTTGTATTGTTCATTTCACAAAGAATACACACACTCTCTCTCTCTCTCTGTCTCTCTCACACACACACACACACACACACACACACACAGTTATATTCTGTCTTCCATTAACACCCCACTGTTTATCTAAGATGAGACACACAGAGAGCTGCAGGTAGATCAGGTTCCCATCAGCTCTAAATCCATTATGTTGTTTCTCTGGCTGCTTTTTGTCGGTTACCATGGAGACTTGCAGCCGCCATGACAACACCGCTCTGCTCTGTGAGTGTGCGTGTGTGTGTGTGTGTGTGTGTGTGTGTGTGTGTGTGTGTGTGTGTGTGTATTTTCCATCCACCTCTTCCTCTGCGTCGGTACCAGAGTTGATCCTTTTTCTGCAGCCTTTGATTCTTGTAATACGCCTGGTACCGTCGGCTGCACAGATCCATGCTGTGGTCTGATGCTGTGAGCTCAGTGTTGCCTTCAGTGGCTGTAGGCCGACAGCATCACATCTTCTTCTACTCATAGATACATAGATCAACAGCAGCGTCGCTACTGGAGGGGGCAAGATGTCAAAGGTGTTGCTACAGCTAATGTTACAGTTTGGAAATTACAAATATTTTCTGCAGCAACAGTTGCAATAAAAATAACTTGCATTAGTTGTACAAATATTAGCTGTCATAACAACTGTAGCCATTTATACTGTATTTACATTATAGTAACATTAGCTGCAGCACACGTGTGTCTGTCATCGCTGCATCAGCAGCTGTAGCACTGTCTGTTGTTGTAGAGACATGTGACTGCAGTATTACCTCAGCCAGTTTTTGTTAACAGCGCTGTTAATCTTAGCTATTAGCTGTATTAGGCTAACATGCTATATTAGCTTTAGTAACAATGTCGACCGTCAGGTTTTGTGAGTGGTTGCAACATTAGCAATAAAAAAAAATGTTACGACAACTAATATTAGTCCTGCTCTGTGCTATTGTCTTTATTAACAGCTAGGCTAATATTAGCTATTTTCATTGGTTATTGTAACACTGGCTAATTAAATATTGGCTTCAGTAGCTAACATCAGCTGCAATAGGCTAACACCTTATACTAGCGGTAAAAGTGTAAGCTATCAGTTTGTTTTAGTTGTCACAACATCAGCAATAAAATAAGCTTTACTGTATCTAATGTTTGTTCTGTTCTGTGCTGTTATGTGGCTAAGTAAATGTCAGCATTAGCTAACATCAGCTGTGATAGTCTAAAGCCATTGTAAACGCTGGCTAATTAAATGTAAGCATCAGTAGCTAGCATTGGTTGTAATAGGCTATTATTAGCTGTATTAATATTAGCCATTGTAACACTGGTCAATTAAATGTTACATTTAGTTGTCAACATCAGCTGTAATATGCTAATATTAGCTATATTAATATTAGCTATTGTTACTCTTGCTAATTAAATGTTAGCTTTAGTAGCTAACATCAGCTGTATTAGGCTAACATGCTATATGAGCTATAGTAAACTAGTGTAAACTATCAGATTTTGTGAGTTGTTGCAACATTAGCAATAAAATAAGCGCTGCTATGGCTAAAGTTTGTCCTGCTTTGTGCTATTATCTTCATTAACAGCTGCTTATGCTAATATTAGCTGTATTGATTTTAGCTATTGTACCACTGGCTAATTAAATGTTAGCTTCAGTAGCTAACATCAGATGCAGTAGGGGTAGTAACAGGAGTATTAGCTTTATAATATTAGTTATAGAATATTTGCAGAGGTGATGTTGGGTCTGGTACGGCCTCAGTGACACTGGCAGTGATAACATCATCTATAAGCAGCTGGAACACATTGATTAGAACCGTTGATTGATTTGTTCTGAGATATAATCAATAACCTTTCATGTGTTAGTTTACTGTTCATGTTCAACACATTTTTAAATTGCAGTGTTTTTTTCTCACTCAGCTCTCAGCTTTAGTTTTAACTCCCATATGTCTCCTCTGTTTCATCTCCGTCTTAAATTAACATTTCTTCCTCCTGCTGGATCATAATTAACACTGAATTAAATGTTCTGTTTTCCAATTAAAAAGTGTCAAACTTTAAATGAAGTTCTGTCTCTGCGTGTCTCTGCAGTACTGGTACGAAGGGGACGAGGCTGGTGACCTCCCTGTGGATTTCTCCATCGTCTGGGACGGAGATTTTTTCATCGACAAGCCTGCGTCTATGAAAGGTAAATAATCTGTTTATCATCGTCAGGAAACACAAAGCTCATGGAAATGTTCACACATCCACAGTCTGTGAGAAAGGAACAGATTTCAGCTCATTTATTCTGATAAAGTTTGATTGCTGTGTTGATTTAATGATCCTGTCAATTAATGAACAGATTGACTCTGAATGTGTAATCTGCATTTTACTACACAGTTAAAAATACGAGTGATAATTGCTTTGAATTTATTTCCTTCTAAATCAACCAAATTAAAACACTTTCCATCACAGCGCCTGCAGATCCATTTTAGGTCACGTTTTTTAAAATTAACCTCAGTTTGAACTTCATATTTCAATGTTTTCACTTTTGAAAATAATAATTGTATTTATGTCGTAGCTCAAACTGTTTTCCAGAAGAAATAAGGAAGTAAAACACAGTGACAGGAAATGACACAGCAGAAGAAGAACAGTATGACATGATGGAGACAACAAAATTAAAACAATATAAGGGACTGTTTGTTATTTATGATGGGACGGAGGGGGGGTTAAAAAGGAGGAGGCATGTCAGATAGTTTTTTAAGAACTGGGGAGGGACTTCTGTTTTTTAATTAGTTCAGGAGAGGGGGCAACAAATTGTATTCTGTATTTATTTTACTGCACATTTTTAGAGATAACAGGTCTTCCAAATTTTGGTGATACATTTTGTTGATTCCAAATATTGGTGATTTCAGTGGTTGATTTTTGTATTTATTTATTTATTTTACTGCTGATTTTTGAACAAAAACATGCCCTTCAAATTTGGGCAATTTTCCAAATTTTTGCAATAATTTTTGGCTTTAAAAAATGCCAAAATGACACCATTCATAAGCCATAAACTGTAAAAACAAAAATTATTGTAGGATTTTTACATTTCTGACGGTCCTTGAACACATCATGTGTGACAAACACTTCCATCAGATAAAACACTCACAAACAGATCTGATCTTATAATAGTGATATTTCATCAAAATCACTTTGTTCTACGTCTTTTTTTTAACTTTTAACTTTCAAACATTAAAAATCTAATAACTCATTCATGGTGGAGGGAGGGTCAAGGGAAAATAATTGAAACTTCAGGGAGGATAAATAAAAAGAATGAAGTCACCCCTCTCCTCTGATAAATAAAGAACAGTCCCTAAACATTAATAAATATTACATTTAAACTTGGTTTTTAAAGTGCAGATGTGTTTATAAACCTTTAATTCTGTTCGAAGCGTATGTCGGTTATTTCTAAGGGAACATTTCGGTCCTTCCTGAGCTGTAGTTTTGCTGCTGTGACTCGTCTGTGTGTAGTACTGAAGTTGAATCTTGTATCTGTGTGTCAGCGCTGCTGTATAAGTGCGAGGCTCAGCGCTCCAGCTGCGGCCAGTGTCTCAAAGCTCCGTCAGCCTTCGAGTGTGGGTGGTGCACTGAAACCAGGAAGTGCCTCCTGCGGCAGCACTGTCCCTCAGCCGAGCAGAACTGGATGCACCACGGTCGACACAACCTGCGCTGCAGCCACCCGCGCATCACCAGGGTAGGGAATTGAACCCGCAACAAAGAGGCGGTCCTATCAGTGTGATCAGTCGTTAATAACTGATAAGTGATGGATCGCTGCTCCTCCCCCACAGATCGACCCTCTGACTGGACCTCGGGAGGGGGGAACACGGGTGACCATCGAGGGGGAGAACCTGGGTCTGCAGGTGAAGGAGATCGCTCACGTTCAGGTGGCGGGAGTCCGCTGTAACCCCGTCCCGTCGCAGTACATCAGCGCTGAGAGGTCAGTGACAGGTGTTGGCGTGTTGGTATGATCATGTGACGTTTCAGAGGCGTGTGCTGAGTCTGTCTTTGTGTGTGTGTGTGTGTGTGTGTGTGTGTGTGCAGGATCGTGTGCGACATGGCCGAAGCTCTCCTCCCTCACTCTCCAGGAGGTCCGGTCGAGCTCTGCATCGGCGTCTGCAGCGCCGAGTACCGAACGCTCTCCACGCAGACGTACTCCTTCGTGGTGAGACACAACTTCATCTTCATCATCATCATCATCATCATCATTGAGTCTGTAGGCAGCAGGAAGATGAAGATAGGAACTGAACATGTGACTTGAATTCAGTTAACTCCTCCTCTTCTTCCTTCATGTCCTCCTCCTCCTCCTCCTCCTCCTCCTCCTCCTCCTCCTTCAGAGCCCCAGTTTCAGTCGAGTGCGTCCAGAGAAGGGACCTGTTTCTGGGGGAACCAGACTGACGGTGACGGGTCGTCACCTGGACGCCGGCAGCACTGTCATCGTTTACATCGACAAGGAGGAGTGTCTGTTTGTCAAGTCAGTTTGGATCCATAGACTTGAATCAATCGATCAATCAATCAATGTTAATAATGGATCAATAATAATATTAATATATCGTATAATGAATTAATCACTGATCTCCTCCTTCTTCATCACTCTCAGACGGACCAATCGGGAGATCATCTGCATAACTCCCGCCTCCCAGTCGAGCTCTGGCCCCGCCCCCATCCGTCTGATGATTGACAAGGCCGAGGTGACGAGTTCGGACACCAAATACATCTACACTGAGGACCCGACCATCACCAGCATCGAGCCCAACTGGACCATCCTCAAGTAAACACTCCTCATCATCATCATCATCACAGAATCACATGATCAATACATCAGAGTATTGATCTGTAACCTGACTGTGTGTGTGTGTGTGTGTGTGTGTGTGTGTGTGTGTGTGTGTGTGTGTGTGTGTGTGTGCAGTGGCAGTACAGTGATAACGGTGACAGGAACCAACCTGCAGACCATCCAGGAGCCCAAAGTCAGAGCGAAGTACGGAGGAGTTGAGACCAACAACGTAAGAACAACCAGACACTGAACACCAGAGGGTTCTCAACATGAGGTCAGGACCCCTTCAGAGGGTCACCAGATGAATCTGAGGGTCATGAGAGGGTAAACAGGAGTTAGGAGTTTTTTTCTGAATTACTGGACAGTTTAACCTTCCTCCGGCCTCTTAAATGATTCAATGAAACATCTTCATTAGGTGAAATATTAACAAGTAACAAGTACAGAGTGAAAAATAAATAAAATATCACCGCCAGCTTTGTTTCCAGGGTTCAGGGTTGCATGGACCTTAGAAACGGGACAGCTGGGTAGGATCAAGACCTTTGGCATTAAAGATAACCAACAGGTTTTATGAGCATTAAAGAAGTCCTCCATCCCCACTGCCACCAGTAACCTGAACTCAACAAAGTGACTGATGAGTTTTAAACCACAGACAATGAGCTGATTTTATGTGTTAAGTGTTTCATCATGACCGACAGTATACGGCTCAGAATCAGAACGTGACGCCGACTCTTCTTCCTGTTCAGATTTTTTATTTGTTTTATTTGTTTTGAAGGTCTGAAGATTTTATTTTATTTTGAAGAGAAAAGGTTTAAACTCTCTAAACCTGACGTCTGTCTGTGTCTGTAGTTCTGCACTGTGGTCAACGACAGCACCATGACCTGTTTGGCTCCTGGTTTGGTTTATGGTAAACCCAACCCGCCAGAGGGGGCGCTGCGCCCCGACGAGTTCGGCTTCATCTTTGACCAGGTAACACACACACACATGCACACACACGAGGAGTGAGGGCTCATTTATACTCAGTGTTAGATTCATACAAACACAGACGGAGCTTCCTGTCCGTACTCTGCGTTCATTTCGTCCGTATTTGTGAAAGTTTTCTGAAAGTTTTCGGATACGGACGAAACAGCAGAACCACCAGAGACTGTGGAGGCAGGGCAGCGTAGTTCAAGCGAGACACGACCGTAGGAGATGATGAAGACAATTAAAAAATGGTGAAACACAACAGTCACTGATATAGTGATGTCAGGATGTGTTTAATGACCTCACAGACCACTGCCTCTGTGTAAAGGTACAATATTCAGATTCAGATTCAGATTCAGATTCAGAATACTTTATTAATCCCCGGGGGGGAATTGTTTTTGTTCCAATGCTCCGTGCAAAGTAGAAATAGAAATACAGCATGAATGGAAACAAGAGATAAAGATGAAGATATAAATAAAATACTAAAATAGACAATGAAATAAATAAAATAAAATATTAAAGTAGACATTAAAATAAAATAAAATAAAATATTAAAGTAGACAATCTGAAATATATACAATATAATGAAATGGTTGTAGCATTATAAATGAAATAAGAATGAGTAATTATATTGTGTGATTTGTTTTATAAATAGCCAAATGAGTCCGATAATCAAAGGGAGGAGTTGTACAGTTTAATGGCCACAGGTAAGAATGACTTCCTGTGGCGCTCAGTGGTGCATTTAGGAGCAATCAGTCTCTGGCTGAAGGTGCTCCTCAGTTCGACCAGAGCGTTGTGGAGAGGGTGAGAGCCATGCTGAAGTATCGCCCGCACCTTCGACAGCATCCTTCTATATAACGACCTTCTTCACGGTCGCCTTGTTTGTTGTTGTGTGAAACTTTTGACTCCGCCCTCCAGTGCCTTCTATTGGCTGCCTCTATGACATCATAATGGACACATGGAAGCATGAGGGCTGTGATGTCGACAGCGTTTGAAGCAGACGTACCTGTTTTAACACATAAAAGGAGGATAAAGGAGCTTAAAGAGTGGTAGTGACAGTATTCGTTTCAGAGGAAGTAGATTCCGTGCTGAGCGTCACGGTGGTGCAGTGGTTAACGCTGTCGCCTCACAGCACGATGGTTCTGGGCGATGGTTCAGAGATTGCGTGTTCTCCTGGTGTCAGCGTTGGTTCTTTGAGTTTCCTCGTAAAGACGTGCAGGTGTTGGTTAATTAGGTTAAGTAGAGCCGAGTGGGGATTCAGAGAGCTTTACAAATGACATACAGTGAATCAGACAATAAGGATCATTAAGGATTATTAGCATTAATTACAAACAACACATTTAAACCGAAAGAGAGCAATAATTAATAAACAAGGTAATGACAGAACGATCTCAGCACAACATCAGATGAGACTAAAGTTCAGAGAGAAACTGCTGCACAGCTGTTTCACTACAAAGATCTGAAATATACACAAGATATACGCGAGCGAGGCGCAGGTGAGCACTGAGGATCATCAACACACACAGGTGAACAACAGGGATCAGTTTATAGAGACGTTTGTTCAGTATCAGACCTGAAGCTTCATCTGTGTGGACGGAGCTCCAAGAGTTTGATCTGACACTGACGTATAATAAATATTTGTAGTATTCAGTCCCTGATGTCGTATCTTTGTTCTGGTCCCGTCAGGTCTCCTCTCTGCTTGTCCTGAACTCCACCCCCTTCACTCACTACCCCAACCCGACCTTTGACCCCCTGGGGAACTCTGGGATCCTGGAGGTCAAACCGGGGTCACCCATCATCCTCAAGGTGAGAAAAACCAACACACACAGGAAGTTCAGAAGAAGAATAATGCTGTGTCTCAAATCACGTACTTCTGTACTTACACTTAATATTTTGAGTGCATAAGTGCGTTCACACTGAGAAGTATGGAAAATGCAGTGCACTATGAGTACCTGGATGGTGCACTCAAAACGGACAAGAAGGTGAGTGTGGAACTATGGACACTTCTCGCCCTCAATGGTCACCGTCTTGGCTACACAGCTGAAGGGGAGGGACCACTTTTCAAACTGGAAATGGCGGCCGAGGACTGTGCGACCGTGAACATCGCTGCATTATACAAATACATGTGTTTTTTGCACTAAGCACCAGTATACTGTTGTCAGGTATAAGCCAGCAGTGTGTTTGTTGGGTTCATTTAGCAGTCTGTAATGATTTGGTACCGCGAACGATAACGCGAATGCTAATGCTAGTTTGCTAACTAGCTAATTTGCGGTTGTCATTTCCGGTGAGTGCACAACGTCCGTGTTTGGTTTGAGACAACACTACCCTGTCGAAATTTGCGCACTATGCCAATAAGTACATAGTGCACACAGTATACTACATGAAGTGTGTTAACGGAAGTATGTGATTTGAGACACACCAAAGGACTTACTGTACTATCACTGGAGTAAACCTTTGCAGGTGTTTTCCTGTGGCAGAGTGTTTCTACACTGTGGTGTTGTTACCTTTGTTTACTTCTTTACTTGTTGTGGTTTCAGGGTAAAAACTTGATCCCTCCGGCTCCCGGTAACAACCGTCTGAACTACACCGTGCTGATCGGAGAGTCTCCCTGCCTGCTGACCGTGTCAGAGAACCAGCTGCTCTGTGATTCGCCAGATCTCACTGGAGAACAGCGAGTCATGGTAAGTGACAGGACTTTAGCCCCGCCCTCTGTTTTGTTTCTGACCTGAGCTGAAGTTTGAAGTGAGTAAGTTTCCATCACGCTGTAGTTTTATGGATTTTAAATGGCAACATAAAGAAGAGCAGAGGTTTTGTTTCAACACCAGAGGGGACGCCAGGCCCACAGGAAGTGCGCCGGGCTTATACAACTTCCAGGTCCGTTATGTGATGTCATGGGACCAAAAAGATGTTTCCCATAGGCTGACATTGAGAAACAGATGTCTATGAATCAATGTATGAATTTTTTGAGCATCACAACCCTCGCAATGACTCGCTTTACCGTCAGGATTTGATCCGTCAAGTCTGATAACATTTGGAAAGTCCAGAAGAGCTGCAACATTACGTCATTTTATCCCCATTCAAGTTAGTGGAGCGCTAAACAGGAAGTTAGCCGCGCAGTTGGTGGAAGTCTCCAGTGCGCCTGCTCTGTGAGCCCAACGATGCTGATGCAGCGCCGATCATCCCAGTTTTATACCATGGAAATTAAGCTTTCTTTTGCTTCATGTGTCACTGAGCAACTTTGATAGGAATTAACAAGGCACCACCTCCAGCGCTGTATCCATCGGGCGGTGTTGGCGGTCCTCCACCAGAAAACTTTGAGCCTCAAACACTTCGTTTCCTGCATCCTGAATAAAAGTCCTCTGCTACTTTCAGGTTTTTATTGGGAGGGGGACAAATGCACATCCTCCCTCCGCCCCAATATCTACACCTCTGTGCCGAATCAATCAGGTGTTTAATCACTAACATGTCAGAAAGATGCTGAGCGTGAATGTTGGTCAGTTCATCAGTGAAATACAAACAAGGCCACACTGCTTCAGTCAGAGATATGTTGTCTACAAATCTGAAGAATAAAGGAAGAGAAGAGGAGAGGAGGAAAGAGAGGAGGGAGGATGGGAAGAAGGAGGGAGGGGGCAAGTGGAAGTGGAAAAGGAGAGGTTAGTGAGGAGGAAAGAAAAAAGGAGAGGAGGAGAGAAATGAGGTGAGAAGAGGTAGAGAAGAAGAACAGAATGTGGAAGAGGGAGACAAAGAGAGGAGAGGAGGAAAGATTAAACTGAAAGAGAGGACAGTAAAGCGGGGAGAGGAAGAAATGAGGAAGAGGAGGAAGTGGGAATGGGAGATGGGGAAGCAGAGAAGAGGAAGAGGAAGAAGAGGATGAAAAAAGAGGAGGTGTTTATAAAGGTGAAGGTCATTAAGTCTAGCCGCAGGGAATCATGGGTAATTGGTCTGATGTCACAGATCAGAGGGTCTCACACACACACACACACACACACACACACACACACACAGACGTTCAAAGTGAAGCGAACAAACAGACAAACTATTGATTCATTATTAAGACGATTGATTAGTGATCGATCCAGGACGTCATGTTTGTTCTTCCTCTCTGATGAATAAGTGATGAAGATGATACGAGCTGATGAGAGTTCATCATCATCTTCATCATTTATTCATCAGATTGTTGGTACGAGCCTTCGTCTGTTTTTATAATCAATGTTTATCACCTGTAAGAGGAAACGCTTTCATCAAACATTCATACAGCAGATAATTAATACACATATCACTGTGTGTGTGTGTGTGTGTGTGTGTGTGTGTGTGTGTAAAATACATCTTGATAATGAGACCAAACATGGAGGGTAAAATGAAGTTTGGGGCGTTGTGTGATCAGGATCCTTCTTGGCGACTTTCTCTGGAGCTTCTTTACAGGGCGTGTCACTGATCAGCTCCTGCAGCCAGCTCTGGGATTCTGGGATGTTTGCCGGAGAATGAGTCGAGGTCAAACCTGGCGGAGTCATACAACCACGGGGCGATTATTCTAGTTTATATGTGAAATCAACTCATCCACAGATCCAGGCAGTAGCAAACCAACAATCCATTTTCATCTGCTCATGTGGGGCCGGGTTGCAGGCCGACAGCAGGCTCCCTCTCCTCAGCAACACCTTCCAGCACCTCCTGGGGGGAAAGTCAGCACCTTCAAATCTGAGGTCATGGTTTTCTGCTGGAAAAAGGTGGATTGCGCCCCCTGGGTTGGGAGAGAGTTACTGCCCCAAGAGAAAGAGTTCAAGTATTTCAGGGTCTTGTTCACAGTGAGGGTAGAATGGAGTGTGAGATGGATTAAAGGTTTGGTGTGGCGTCTGCAGTGTTGCAGGCGCTGCGCCGGTCCGTCATGGTTCAGAGGGAGCTGAGCAGGAGGCCGAAGCTTTCCATTTCCTGGTCCATCTCCGTCCCAACCCTCACCTATGGTCATGAGCTCTGGGTAGTGACTGAAAGAATGAGATCACAGATACAAGCAGCCAAAATGAGTTTCCTCTGTAGGGTGTCTGGGCTCAGCCTTAGAGATAGGGGGAGGATTCAGACATCTGGAGGGAGCTCGGAGTAGAGCCGCTGCTCCTTCATGTTGAGGTGGTTCAACATCTGATCAGGATCCTCCTGGTCCAGCTGGTAGGAGGCAAACCACCTACAGGTCTGAAAACAAGGGTTTCATGAACCACATGGCAGAAACCAGGAGCTGGTTCAGAGGAACACCTGATCTGAACAAGAGTGCTGTTTTGTTATGTCATCACATCTGTTGCTCTGTCCGTCGGCTGTGAACAACTGAAGCTGTCAGAGACCACAGACTTTGAATCACAGCTGAGGCTGATGGTTACAGTTTTCCCACTTGGCTGCTTGACGAAGTGAACGTGGCATCGACACTTCATACGTTACCACATCATTAGAAACACACAGTAGTGTATCAGCGTCCGCAGGATCAACAGTCTGACTGTCTTCAGTCAGTCGACACCACAGGAGTCGACATGACATCTCCTCTTAGTATCGACTCTCAGTTGTCAGTGAAACTATATTATTGGCGACGCCCACTCAGAATAATAAGAATAACAATAATAGAAATCAGAACAATACAGTTTATATCTCCTCACACACAAAGAGGAAACAATTCACATTTTAGTTTGAACTCAAACCACTGATTTTCTGTTTCTACCGTCAAGAATCAAGTCAGGATCACCTGAAGATGAAAACATGTTGAGATCAACATCTGAAATATCTGAAGAAAATAAAGTGTCAGAAAAATCCAGAATGAAATTAAACTGTACAAGAAGTGTTTGATATTTATTCCAGTGTAGCCGTGATGTTAACGTAACACTGTTGTCTCTGTCTGTAGATCCTAGTCGGAGGTCTGGAGTACTCCCCGGGCACGCTCCATATCTACTCTGACAGCGCCCTAACACTGCCCGCCATCATCGGCATCGGAGCGGGTGGAGGTGTGCTGCTCATTGCCATCATCGCTGTGCTGATCGCCTACAAGAGGAAGACTCGTGACGCCGACCGGACGCTGAAACGCCTCCAGCTGCAGATGGACAACCTGGAGAGCCGGGTGGCGCTGGAGTGCAAGGAGGGTACGTTGTGTGGTGTGAGGCGGGTGTGAAGTCCAGGTCGTCCTGTACGAAGACTTTCAGCCAGTGTTCAAGTGTTACTACGATTTTATCACAAACAGCAGGAAGAAACGACTCAGAGTGTAACGTACAGTAACAAACCATCGTCTTCCTCCCTGCAGCCTTCGCAGAGCTGCAGACAGACATCCAGGAACTGACCAACGACATGGACGGAGTGAAGATTCCCTTCCTGGAGTATCGGACCTACACCATGAGAGTCATGTTTCCTGGAATAGAAGAACACCCGGTCCTCAAAGAGCTCGACGTACGTACCAACAACACACACACACACACACACACACACACACACACAAATATGACTTCATTACTTGTATCCACAGAACAAACACGGGGAAATATTACAGAAATAGTCTGAGCTGCTTTAAAACTGTCTGTGTAGAGAACAACCCTCCACAGTCTCCGCAGCGTCTGGGCCTCCATGCAGCTTTAATTAAGCGAACCCAGCAGGAAGCTCTGAGCCGCCGAGCCTCTGTTCTCTGCAGCCACAGCCATGAATTAGATTTTCTCAGTTCCTAATAACTAGGTGTGGAAGCAGATCGGTCTCTGGGCGGAAGGATTTCCATGAATTTGATGAGAAATGGCAGAAAAGTTTCTTTATCTCCGTCTCTGTTCTCAGAGGGACGACGGGAGCTCCAGAGGGTTTCTGTCTTCTTAATCCAGAGTCACTCTTTATAATTATTTCAAAAGGACGTCTTGTTTCTTTCTGCATATTTTAATCTTTGTCCTGGATTCAGATTTATTGAGCTGTCTTTGAAAATTAGGGCGTGGCAGTTTAACAGCGTGTACAGGGGGATGGTGCCAGAGATCCAGACTGTATCTGTCAGTAATGTCTAAACATATTTAATAATTATAGTTAGTTCTGGTTATTTTTAGCCTTTATTTGTCAACATTTGGCCAAATAGTCTTCATTCCAGATAATGTGGATTATTTATCAGCAGTTCCTGTTTGCAGTGTGCCCACAGATATACAGACAACTGTCACTGGATCACTTACATGAAGATTATCAAGCGAGTCCAGCAGGCATTGTACATGGATATATGGACCTTTATTCACATTTAAATCACACTGAATTTAATGTGTTTCATGTCTGTGTGTTCAGATCTGACCAAGTTTTAATTCTGAGAAGGAGTGTGATTTTTGAGTCAAATGAGGAAACATTTGTATCTGCTCAGGGGCTTTTTGTTTGTTTGTTTGTTTGTTTGTTTGTTTGTTTTTTGATCCTCCCTGAAGCTCCAGATATTTATCCTAATTCTCCCTGAGTGACTGGAGGAAAACCCATGACCCTCCCTCCTCCATAAATGAGTTATTAGATTTTTTAAAACTTACCCTTTGATGTTTGAAAGTTAAAAGTTGAAGATGAAATCCTGGAGTCTTGTCATGCAGACATCGCACATGATGTGTCTCAGGAATTTTAAAATCGAGCCATAATTTCTGTTTTTACAGTTTCTGGCTGGTAAATGATGAAATTTTGGTGATTTTTAAAGAACATGAAGAAATGTTCTCTTTAAAATCTGTGGTAAAACACAAAGTACAGCCAATTAAATTTGTATGCCCCTCCTTGTAGCCAAAATAAGAAGCACTAGAGCACTCGGAGAGCGCAGACCTCCGCCAAGCAGCTCGGATTTCCCGCCATTTTATTATTTTATCCACTTCGCTTCACCCGATCACCACCAAAAATGGCCATCTGTTCCTTGTCCCATTATCAACCTTTCCTGAAACTTTCATCAAAATCCGTTCAGAACTTTTCGAGTTATTTTGCAGACAAACAGAGAAACGCCGGTGAAAACATAACCTCCTTGGTGGAGGTAATAAGGTGCCCCCTATAGATACTGTATATATATCAAAACCCATTTGGAGATTAATGAGATTAGAAATGATAGTAAAAAACTTTGGAATACATTGAATAATTTGATGGGTAGGAGTACCAAACCAACCCCATCTTTTCTGGAGACGGAAGGAAACTTTCTCACCAAACCAGTGGAGATTGCAAACCATTTAAATAATCATTTTAGAAAGAAAATAGATAATTTAAGGCATAATATGAGCAAAATAGATAATGAACAATATTACTTATTAATAAAAGATAAAATTATGAGAGATAAAAACTGTAGTTTTAAATTTGATAAAGTAAGTACTAGTAAAGTAGAAAATATATTAAAGAATTGTAAAGACAAACCACCAGGTGTTGACGGCCTTGACGGTAAACTTCTTAAACTGGTGGCACATTTAATTGCCCCAGCTGTCTGTCACATCATCAACCAAAGTCTGAATGAAAGTGTATGCCCTAAAGAATGGAAGACGGCAAAAATAACACCACTACCCAAAAACGCAAGATTACCTTTCTCTGGGTCAAATAGCCGGCCGATAAGTTTGCTGCCTGTGCTGAGTAAAATTATCGAGAATGTGGTATGTGAGCAGATTAGAGCTTATTTTTCCTTGTATGATTTAACTACTGATTGTCAACATGCATACAGGGAGGGACACTCAACAGCGACTGCTCTAACTCAGATGACTGACGACTGGCTGAGAGAAATTGAACAGAAGAAACTAGTAGGAGCTGTCCTGCTTGATTTTACGGCAGCTTTTGATATTCTCGATCATGAAATATTATTGAAAAAACTAGAATGTTATGGTTTCTCTCAGTCAGCAATATTATGGATGAAAAGCTATTTAACAAACAGGAGACAATTTGTCTATTTCAATGGTAGTTATTCTGATGTGGGAGAGGTCAGCTGTGGAGTGCCCCAAGGAAGCTGTCTCGGACCATTGCTATATACGATATTCACAAATGATTTACCACTTGTTTTAAATAAGGCTACCATATCGATGTACGCGGATGATTCAACTATATACATGTCAACAAATACATCTTTTGAGTTAAACACATTCCTTGACTTGGAGTTGCGATCGGTGGTTGAATGGATAGAAGGAAACAAGTTAGTTCTTAATGTTTTAAAGACAAATAGTGTTATATTTGGCTCTACTCACACTCTTCAAAGTCAACCTGAGTTGAAGCTCTGCATAAATGAATTATCAGTTAAACAGGTCAAAGAAACCAAACTCCTAGGTGTTATTTTAGACAGTAAATTATCATGGACAAAACATATTAATAAAATGGTTGCTAAAATGGGAAGCAGTATTTCAGTTGTTAAAAGATGTGCAGCATTTATGTCACAAAGCTCAACTAAACTAGTGATTCAGTCTCTAATATTGTCCAATCTAGACTATTGTCCTGCAGTATGGTCTAGTGCTACACTGGAAAATATAACAAAGTTGCAAAAAGTACAGAATAGGGCAGCTCGCATAGCGCTACACTGTGGCTATAGGACAAATATTGTTGGAATGCACAATTACTTAGGTTGGCTACCTGTTAAAAATAGATTAACTTATTCATTACTAGTATTTTTTAAAAATATCATTGCAGCAAAGAAACCATCTATTTTGTATAAGAAAATATCTTTTAGTTCAGACAGACATGACTACGCGACCAGACATGCTACAAGAGGAAGTTTTACATTACCAAAAGCAAGGACAAACGCAATTAAACGAATGGTTATATATAGAGCTATGCGAGACTGGAACGCGCTCCCAGAACACATCGCACAAGAAAACAGTAAAATTAGATTCAAAAAGTTAGTTAGGATACATCTATTGACCAGAGATGCTTGGTAAATAGGCAAGCTGAAATTACATCTGCTGAGGTAACAGCAAAATATGAACGTTCAGTTGATTGGGTGATGTGTCCTGAGAGAGCGTGAGCTAATGAAACAAGGAAAACAGGAGTCATGCTTATTGATGAAGAAGGATAATATTTGACTTGCGTTATTGGGTTAGTGAAAAACTGGAAATTTGAAGAACATAGACTTATTTTGTTTTTGTTTTGACATTGCATGTGAGATTAATGTGTGAAATCGATTATAAATTGAATTGTTGGACTGAATACCGGTATTAATTAGAGTTTTGTTTTACACATATGATACATATATAGACATCAGATGAAATATATTTATATGTAAATGTTACATATACCCTTTGCTGACCTGTAGGAGCTGTCGTGTATGTGTATTGTCTTATGTTTGTTTTGTTTTTCTGTATTGTTATGTGTGATGATGTGTTGTAAATGGAATAACTGTATTGACACAATGTAAAGACTGTTGAAAGGACCCCAGGAAGAATAGCTGTTGCTGTACAACAACTAATGGGGATCCTAAATAAAACAAACAAACAAACTTGGCAACCAATTCTTGACCTTTGGTTGATTGTATTGTTGTGACGATGGTCATCTGCAGAGCGTCGTTATTACTCGGATTATAAAATGTCAAACCTTCTTTTCAATACAGGCAGCTCCATGCTGATGCCAGGTGGGCCCTCCTGTTTGTTTCTGTATCTGTTGAATCCTTGAATTAAAAATGAACTGAACCTGTTTGTCACTTTGAGGCTCCATGTTTCACGAGAGCTGACAGAGTATCTGGTGTAAATTCAGCAGCTTCATGGAGTCTGTTTAGTTTGGTGACGGTGAGTTTGAATAAAACATTGTTGATGTTACATTAACGTGCTGCAGCAGTCAGACGCTCGCCGTCAGGACGGGTCCAGTGAGATCTCTCAGTTATTATCAGACAGTGAGTGTTGGCTGTGTGTCTCTGTGTTTCAGTCTCCAGCTAACGTGGAGAAAGCTCTGCGTCTCTTCAGTCAGTTACTCAACAACAAGATGTTCCTGTTGACCTTCATTCACACTCTGGAGGCTCAGAGGTCGTTCTCCATGAGAGACCGAGGCAACGTGGCCTCGCTGCTGATGGCGGCTCTGCAGGTACGTTCCTCCTAACGATCTGTGAGTCTGATTAATGAAGGTTAGAACGCTGATGAAGATGTGTATCATTATTAATACTGACTGATGAGACGACCTGTGGCTGCGAACAGCTGCTTGTACCTGCAAAATACTTTTTAAAAGAAGGTTAACAAAAATTCACAGACGTAAACAACTGATTCTTTAATCCATGTTGTGTTTGTGTTAATTACTGTTAACGACTGGTTAATATGTGTTTAATAAGGTGTAATAACTGTTAATAGGTGTTTACTAGGTGGTTACTATTGTTAATAACTGGTTAATAGTTGTTTAATAGATGTGTTGTTGGTATTAATTGTTAAATAGATGTTTTAAGTGTTAATAACCAGTTAATAGATGTTTTGTTAGTGAATAACTAGTTATTAACTTACTTTGCATGTGTTTATAACTGTTAATAACTGGGTAATAGATGTTTTGTTGGTGGTAATAACTATCAATAATTGGTTAATAGTTGTTTTGCATGTGTTAATAACTGGGTAATAGTGTTTATTAGTTGTTGCGTTGGTTTTAGTTACAGGCTAATTGTTGTTAAATAGATGTTGTAGGTGTTGATAACTGTAAGGTGTATATGGATAATGTGTATGTGTTTAAAACTTTAACTGGTTAATAACTGGTTAACAGATGTTCTGTAGGAGTTATTATCAGTCCGTTGTTGGTAAACAACAGATAAACAGTTACTGATCTTATTGTTTGTCTCTCAGGGTCGTATGGAATACGCTACAGTCGTGTTAAAACAGCTGCTGGCCGACCTGATCGAGAAAAACCTGGAGAACAGAAACCATCCCAAACTACTGCTGAGGAGGTCAGTACGCCATGCTCGACCTTTGACCTTTAACCTCTGAGCCCAGACTAACTGTGACAGTACAGACGTTTGTTATCTGTTAGAATCTAAAATGTATTTCCTGATTTATTTATCACCTTTGAGAGGAGAATATTCTGGATTATCGATGAACCAGAGCATCAGACGTGACCTTTGACCTCTGTGTGTGTTTTGTTAGGACGGAGTCAGTAGCTGAGAAGATGCTGACGAACTGGTTCACCTTCCTGCTGCATCGATTCCTCAAGGTAAACTCTCATCTCCTCTTTTGTTCACTTCAGGACCACGGACGTCTCTCAGCCTTGCAGCAAGTGTTTCCCAGTGGCCACTGGTGGTACTGCAGCAAAAAAATTCCCCTGCAGCCCAAAAATAATTTTCCCACAGACCACGGTTACAAAAGAGCCGTCTGTCAAAGTGTTGACGCCGCCGGCTGTAAACAAGCTCAGTTATGACTCTTTGTATTCTGAATTTTTGAGCCATGGAGGTTTTATATTTGTGAAACTTTCCCCGAGCCAAAAAAAGCAATTTAAAAATCTGTGATGTCATCACAATGTAAAGTCTGTGAGCTGAGTTGGAGCTTGTGGGCGGAGCCAGCGGGAGAAACAGTACTGCACATATTCAGTGGGCACATACCGTGGAAGTAAACCAGGAAGTTAGAAAATATTTTTTGTTGTGCGCGGCAGGTGAGGAACTCTGTTGGGATGAAGAGGCGCCATCTTGTGTCCAGCATCTAGTTAGTATTAAAATCTCTGCTTTATGTCTTCCTTTTTTTCCCTCGTCTCCCTGATTGACCTCGTTAAGCTCTTCCTCTTCAGTCTGACCGTGACCAATCAGATCAGAGCTGCAGATGATTTATTCATAGGAAGTGAAGGGGATTGGTTAAATCCTGCGCTGATGAGTTTTCAGGATTAAACTGTGGTAATGAAGGAATTCAGACCTGACGCTGTCTGTCTCTCTGTCTGTCTCTCTGTCTGTCTGTCTCTCTGTCTGTCTGTCAGGAGTGTGCCGGGGAGCCTCTCTTCATGCTCTACTGTGCCATAAAGCAGCAGATGGAGAAAGGACCGATCGACGCCATCACCGGAGAGGCGCGCTACTCTCTGAGTGAAGACAAGCTCATCAGACAGCAGATCGACTACAAGCAGCTGGTAACACACACACACACACACACACACACACACACACACACACATTTTTATTACAACTTAAATCTTTCTGTAGTAGTTTTGTCTGTGGTTTCTATCAGTGATAAAAACATGACACAGTTCATATGTGAGATGTGTGAACGTGGTGACGTCAGTGAGTCAGAAACAAACCGACATGTTTTAAACACTGATTTGAAAAACGAAGACGAGCAGTGACATCATGACGTCATGACTCTGTGCTCCAGCTGTGACCTGCAGCTGGATTCACTGTAGCTGTGTTCACACCACAGATTTGGGCTTGTTTTCAGAGAGGTGAACACACACACAGTCAGAATCAACTTTATTGACTTTATTGTCAGTATACAAGTCAAACTGTGTCTGTAAACATCAGCACCAAGACATAAACAGAACGGTTCATGTAATAGATTACCCTGTGTACACACAGTAGGCAGTTATCTACAGTCCATACATGTGCACGTCTGTATTCAGAGTGCTGACAGTGAAGTCAGAGGTTATTTAACATAAACAAAGTGAATATTATTTCTAGGCTTGGCCGATATGTGTTTTGTTCTGTCCTCACACCCTCCTGAAATTTCACTGAGATGCAGCAGTCTTGGAACCCATCCAGTATTGGGCCGACAGAGATGAGCCTCTGAGGGCAGGGCCAGAGTCTCGGGCTCATACAGTGTCGCCAGTGGACGTCTGAGACAAAACTGTCTCTTACATGCTCCAATTATTTTGGCAAATCTCTATAAACAGACATCTGCTTATAAATGCAGGTAAAATAAAACAAAGAAAAAAACTAAAACATTAACAAATCCCTGAAAACATGACGATAAAATTTTCAGAAAAAAATATCAATAAAATGTCAGGAAAATAGTAATAAGATGACCATAAAATGTTAAGAAAATGTCTGAAAATATTATTAAACTATCGGTAAAAATGTTAAAAAACGGCTGAAAAAATGTTAATAAAAATTCTGAAATAACAGTACTAAAATGTCCGAAAAGATATTACTCATGTGACGGGAAAAAGTATAAGATGTCAGAAAAAAACATATCAATAAAATAGTATAGTAGTAGTAGTAATAATAATAATAAAAATGTCCCCCCAAAAAATTAATAAAATGTCCCAAAAAATTTTTGATAAAAATTCAGAAAAAAATATCAATAAAATGTCCGAAAAATATTATTAAATTTCGGGGGGAAAAGTCAATAAAATGTCAGGAAAATATTAATAAGGTGACCATAAAATGTCCGAAATTATTATTAAAATATCGGTAAAAATGTTTTAAAAAAATGCCTGAAAAATGTTGACAAAAATTCCAAAATAACAGTATTAAAGTGTCCGAAAAGATATTACTCATGTGGCGGGAAAAAGTATAAGATGTCAGAAAAAAATGTTAAGATTTCAAAAAAAAATGTTAATAAAATGTCCAAAAAAAAAGATTAAAAATTCAGAAAAAAATAGCATTATAATGTTTGAAAAAAATGTTAAAGGAATGTAAACAAAAAACATTAATAAAAAAAAATCATCATCAGACACATGCCAGTGGAGTCTGAGATTGCATTTCAGCCAATGTGTTTCCACGTCTCCAAACATTTTACCTGCTGTTCAAACACGATTGGTCGACACTACTCAGATGAGAAATGCGAACGCTTCTGTTACCAAAATCTTGTCTCGTCGCCACCTCCCATGTTTACAGGGATTAGGAATACCGTATATGACAGTATATATGTGACCACGCCACCAGCTCAGCTGTCATCAGTAGAGACTGCCCTCTGGTGGCGCCTGATGTTCACTGCATACAATTCATTCTCAATACAGCATCTCCGTATGAGTTTAACAGGAAGAGGAGCGAGGATTTATAAACACCTCGTATACTGCAACACAGTGACGCTGCCGAGCCGAGCTACTTCCTGTGTTTATATACGTGTTGCTGAAACATCAGTTTAGGAGATAAAACATTATGAGGAAATTATTATTTGATGTTTTTTCAGTTGTTGGTGGGCAGTCTGTGGAGGTGTTGGTTTGTGTGTGTGCAACATCTCAAAGTGTTGAGGGTGATTCATCAATACACTCTGAGCCAATCACATCGCTGCTCTCACAGCTGAGCCAATCACAGTCGAGCATGACGTCCACAGCTGAACAGGTGACTGAGGTTCTTGAGGACGTGAACACACAGCAGAGGCAGATGGTGTTTAACTGTTTATCAGACGAAACAAACAAATAATAATAAACAACAGTTTACATGATGTCATCGATCAGACTCTACTCATCATCATTCTACTGTCTTTAATGTCGTTAACGATGACATCATATCGTTAAATGTGACACGGCGGCCGTTGCGCCGTGATGAAACACCAATCTGTTTATTATTCATCAGGTGGACGTCTCCATGGAAACAACATGAGACGCTCTTCATTTGGACGCTTCTGCTGATGAATGTGGTCGTTATTATTGGTTATTGATAACGAACGTCTGACTGTGTGTGTTTGTATGCAAATTAATGTCTGTGTTCCAGTGTGTGTGCAGGAGATGTGTTTTTCCTTTGTGTGTGTGTGTGTGTGTGTGTGTGTGTGTGTGTGTGGTATCCAATTCAACATCCGGTCGATAATTATGTTTTCCTCACTGTGACAACAATGTGGCAAACACACACACACACACACACACACACACACACACACACACACACACAGACAGATGACTCAATCCTAAACTGTCTGTCTCTCTGTCCGTCTGTCTCTCAGACTCTGATGTGTATCCCTCCGGAGGGCGAGGCGGGGACGGAGGTGCCGGTGAAGGTGTTGAACTGCGACACGGTGACTCAGGTCAAAGACAAACTGCTGGACGCCGTTTATAAAGGAATCCCGTTCTCACAGAGACCTCAGGCCGACGACATGGACCTCGGTAACTGTTCACATCACGGACACACACCAACAGCACTTCCGTCTGTCTGTCATCACCGTCTGTTGTCCTGTCTGTCTCTCAGCTCCTGGCAGAGCTGTGGTGATTTATGGTGTATGCTGGTTCGGTCCGGTGTGTGTGTTCAAACCAGTTGAAGCAGCGTTTGTCATGATGACACTTTCTGGCAAATTAAAGCAAAGCCTGCATCATCAACTTTTGCTGACGCTGTCATTAAATCCAACGTGTACAACTTTCACTGTGGGAACAGAAACTATGACCTGAACTGACTGTTGGACACAGGGTTTATGTTCAGCTGCTGAGTCAGTGGGGCACCTGGTAAAATCCAGTATGCTGGTCCAGTTCAGTGTTTGGTTCACTATCAAACCAGTTTTCTCACCGGCCTGACTCCGGCTCTGAGCCCACTGGTTCCTACTGAAGATCTTTAGTGCGATCAGTGATTTCCTCAAACAGCTGTTCTCTGTAGTTTTTATCAAACAGGAGGAAACAGTGATTTTGTCGGGAACTATTTTCAGCGGGGGATTAATCCACAGTTGGTGCTTTAGTGCAGTGGTTCCCAACCTGGGGGTCTTGACCCCGACTATGGGTCGCAGAGTCGCAGAGTTTAAGGGTGTAAGACAACATTAAAGAAGAAAATATAAACATTTTAAAAAAAAACTAAAGTTTGGATCATTTTTAAGATATAAAGTTAAAAACAAATCTCAGGACGAGGACACGATGAAGACCTGAACACAAGCTGCTTCAGAGAGTCTGAACTCTGCTCAACATGAAAAGTAACCAACAACCAGGGAGCTGAGAGCTCAGTGTCCAAGCAACAGGAAGAAGAAACAGACGGAAACGTTTCGTGAAAATTCATAAACAATTGTTCACTTCACACAAACCTGCAGTTATTGTGTTCACTGTTTGGGTTAACTGTGTAGCTTGTGATTTGTTCTGGACTGCTGTTAATGCTTGGAATATAATGTAAGATATCCATAAAATATGTCAGTTAGTCAGAGCTCATGAGTCTCTGAAGGAAAAAGGTTTGGACCCACTGATCTCCTGAGTGTTAGGCCCTGACACACCAAGCCGACGGTCGGCCGTCGACCAAAGTCGGGCCGTCGGTGAGCGTCTTTCGGCCTAGTTTTTGCGGTGTGTCCCGCACCGTTGGCACTTCGGCGTCGGCGGCTTTTCAGCCGATTGAGCTTGTTGAATCGGTGGCGGAGCTTGTCGGTGAGAGAGATCACTCTGATTGGCTGTTCAGGTTTTATTTCCTCGCCCCTGTAGCGAGTGAATCTGCCTGTAGTGAAACCGGGGCTAACCGGTGCTTCCTCCTCAGGCTCCACTTCACTCAGCTGCCCCACAGACCCGCTGCTTCTTC
>NC_065521.1:46258502-46264488 GCF_006386435.1 Epinephelus moara | reverse complement strand
CAGGCGCAGAACGTACGTGCTACTTGGCCGTGGGATGTAGTCCGTGTAGTGTGTTCAAATGCAACTGACACAGGGCGACGTGAGGCGATGTAGACGACGCAACAGTTGGCTTTCGTCGCCGCTAGTTCTTTGATGTCAGTTTGGTGTGTCCGCACCTTTAGTGTCAGCAGGATGGAGTGTGAGATAAACTATAGTGTGTGTGTGTGTGTGTGTGTGGATGGTGATGAAGGACGATGTCACCAGTGACACAGTGTGGATCACTGATGGGTTATTAATGGTTTACTTTATATATTCTACATGTTACACTGCATCGTTTTCTGCTTTTTGCACTTGCAGAGAAAAACCAAATTGAATTTTGTCGTCACAGTACTTTGTGTAGATTTATATAAATAAATAAATGATGTAATGTGTCACGTGACGTCATGTGATGACACGCTGTCTGTTTGTGTTCTTGCTGTCAGAGTGGCGTCAGGGCCGACTGACCAGGATCATCCTGCAGGACGAAGACGTGACCACCAAGATCGAGAGCGACTGGAAGAGACTCAACACACTGGCACACTACCAGGTACACACACACACACATACACACACACACACACACACACATACACACACACACACACTGTGACATCATCTGATTGTATAGAACTTGTGTGTGAAGGATCCATGTTTTCACTGACATGGATGTTGTTGTTGTTTCTGTGTGTGTGTGTGTGTGTGTGTGTGTGTGTGTGTGTGTTGTATTTTCAGGACACTTTGTGTGTTTGAGCACAAAAACTATTTCACTGTTAAAAACATCAGTTCTAAAAGCTCGCAGAAAATAAAGTTGGATTAAGGAATAAAAAGCGAAGAACATGTTCTCGTGACGAGGTGAAACTTTCCTCACAGTGTGAGTGAAGTAATGTTGAGGATTTCTATTCTCCATAAGGACTCCGTCAGCACGATGGTGAAACACAGTATTTAAATGCAGATTAAAAGCTTAAAGCTGAATGTTTGTGGTGTTAAATGGCGACTGTGAAGCAGCCGCAGCCTCGCGCTGAGTCCTGCTCCTTTATCAGCCTCTGCAGTGACACGTGTGGAGAGTGAATCCAGATTGTGGGCGAGATAAGAATCGACCGAGTTAGCTGACTGAATGGATAATTAGTCAGCTGATTGACGGAGCGATTGGCCCATTGACTGATGTGTCGCTGTGTGTTGCTAGGTAACGGACGGCTCTCTGGTGGCGCTGGTCCAGAAGCAGGTTTCTGCTTATAACATTGCCAACTCCTTCACCTTCACCAGATCTCTGAGCAGATACGGTACAGCACACACACACACACACACACACACACACACACATTAAGTCGCAGCTGATCACTGATCAGATAACTGATTTCATTCTCTCTCTGTGTCTGCAGAGTCGTTACTTCGGACGTCCAGCAGTCCTGACAGTCTGAGATCCAGAGCTCCAATGATCACCCCGGACCAGGAGACAGGTACTGCAGCAGAGACAGAAGTAGTGGATTACATAGATTTGAATACCATGTTCTGCACGTCTGCAGGTTTTTCTCACATCACAAAACAACACATCATGATTTAGACGTCTGTCACATTCAGTTTAATCTTTCTGCCAGAATAGTGATGGATATACATCAGAAAGATCTGTCCTACTGTCTCAGTGTTTAACCCACAACCCTGCAGATCGTCACATCGTCTGGTGTTCACTCAGGGATGTACTTTATATTCTTTCAAGCAGGGGTGTCAAACATATGGCCTGTGGGCCAGAACCAGCCACTCACTGACTTTGCTTAGTGTAAAAATTGCAGAGAAGTAATATGCTCTGATATTCCTGTTTGTCCAAATGAACCAGTTCATGTTTCTTCTCAGATGAAGTGTGTTTGGTGTGCTGTGCTCACCGCAGCTCTCAGTGCTCAAGGAATATTATGTTCAACACCACTGACAAACTCATGATGACCAAAAATGGACAACTAAGATCAGAGAAGATAAATGAATTGTTGGCAGCTTTGAGGAAACATAAGTCTGGTTTTAGTTTTAGTCGAGAGATCAGCAGTGCACCTGTGAACGTTACATTAATGCATACATACATGCTAACGAAATCGCACCAGCACCAAAGCTCTGAGGGTCAGTCTGCTGAATAACACACACTTCCTCCACCTGAGCCTGTTCACCACGTGGTTTGTAAATGGATTGTTGATGAATTGTTTCCAGGATGTGAGCTACTTGTTTCTTCTTCACACTAAAAGAGAAGGAAACATTTGAGGGCTTTGTTATTTACAGGTCATAATGCAGTGGTTTTACTGGAGATCAAACTGGGCTGTATGTGGCCCATGAACTCAAATGAGTTTGACACCCCTGGTTTAAAGCACTGATATTCAACTTGTGGCCCGTGAGCCAGATCTGGTCCACGACAGGGTGCAGACCATTTTATAATCCACAATGAAAATAACTCGATTCACACTGAAATATTTTGGTTCCAGAGCGCATAAAAACCCATCAAATGAGCTTTCTACCATTGTTTTCCCCGTTAAAGGGTTTTTTGGGGAGTTTTTCCTGATCAGCTGTGAGGGTCAGAGGACAGAGGGATGTCGTATGCTGTGAAGTCTCTGAGGCAAATTGTGATTTGTGATATTGGGCTTTATAAATAAAATTGATATTGAAATCAAATTGAAATGCCTATCTGTGCAGCCCTGTGAGGCATGCTGTGTGATTGGGCTACAGTGAACTTTGACTTGACTAATGTGTACAGCACCTTGGGTATGAAATGTGCAGCATAAATAAATTTGAACTTTTTTATTAAAATATAGAAAAAACAATCTGCCAAGGGAGGATGAACTGTGGCTTGACAATAATAACAATAATAATAATAGTGATTTAGATGTCAAAATATTACACATACACTACTCATCTTTTCACTGTGTTTTATTCTGAAAAATAAAGAATACATTTTTGGTCTCACCTGCTGCCCGTCCACGTGGAGGTCATTTTACCCATCAGTTTATATACATATACACATATTCATACCTGTTGCCAAGGTGCACCTGGTGCTGGATTCTGAGTTGAGAATCCCTGGTTTACAGTATACTGTGTGTACTGTACTGACTGACTGTGTGTGTGTGTGTGTGTGTGTGTGTGTGTGTGTTGTGTGTTTTCAGGGACTAAACTGTGGCACCTGGTGAAGAATCACGAGCACAGTGATCAGAGAGAAGGAGACAGAGGCAGCAAGATGGTCTCTGAGATCTACTTGACCAGACTGCTGGCTACCAAGGTAATAAACACACCAGTGACACGTCATCATCTGCACCCTCCTCATTTCATGTCTTCTCTCATGTTAACTCTCAAAGACAAATAAAACACAGACAGCAGTATCAGAGGCAGTGTAACGGCAGAAACGTACCTGCACACACTGCAGTCTAACTTCCATCTGCCACAGGATTATATTTCATATTATATTTTTTTCTAATAATTTAATTCCTGCAGTATTTTATGTCTTAGATTCTTTACTTGTGTAATTATCTTTTTATACATATTGTATGAGCATTGTTGGAGGAGCCTGAGAAACAAACGGCTGCTCCTCTCTAACTGTTGTGAACGTGACAAATGAAGCCTTCAAACTAATGTCAAAGAAAAGAGACGAGCTGATGGAGCACGTTGAAAATGTTTTCTGAAACAGCTTTATAAATCCAAGGCATCAGCGACGTGCAGACGAGACAAACTAAAAACTAATAAACCAAAAACAGCTGGAGTTTCTGTTGAGCTGTGAGTCAGCAGACAAAATTTAGTGTTTTTGTTGCTAACAAGCTAAAGCTAACATCTTAGATTTTGATAATAACCAGATACAGGACACCAAGATGGCGCCCATCAATTTCAGTGGAGTTGCTTGCCTGGTGCATACGTCAGAAAAAATTTCAAGCCTCTGGGTTTACATCGTGGTATGCAGCCCTCTGAATATGCACTGTAGTGTTTCTCCTGCTGGCCCCGCCCACAAGTTCCCGCTCAGCTCGTAAAGTTTGCATTTAGACGACCAGTGATGGTCAAAGTCACACGTTACAGTAATATATAACATTTTAGCAGTAACATTGTTTTGTTTTTGTTTTTGCTTCTAAAGTGAGACATTTATTTTGTACTTACTTCATTCTACTGAATCCCACGTTTTGTTCCTCCCACCACCAGGGGACGCTGCAGAAGTTTGTAGATGACCTGTTTGAGACGGTGTTTAGCACCGCCCACCGAGGCTCTGCTCTCCCATTGGCTATCAAATACATGTTTGACTTCCTGGACGAGCAGGCGGACAAACGACAGATCAGCGACCCAGATGTCCGACACACCTGGAAGAGCAACTGGTGAGAGGAAATCAACAGACGGTAAAGACTTTTCTGACGAGACTAAAGCAGTTTAGATTTAATGGATCTGTCCTCTGTGCGTGTCCGCAGCCTTCCTCTCAGGTTCTGGGTGAACGTCATCAAGAATCCTCAGTTTGTGTTTGACATCCACAAGAGCAGCATCACCGACGCCTGTCTGTCCGTCGTCGCTCAGACCTTCATGGACTCCTGCTCGACGTCCGAACACCGGCTTGGCAAAGACTCTCCGTCCAACAAGCTGCTCTACGCTAAAGACATCCCCAACTACAAGAGCTGGGTGGAGAGGTAGCTTACATGCTAACTAGCTAAAATACTGCAAAACATAACCACAAGAGCTGGTTGGAGAGGTAGCTAACATGCTAACTAGCTAAAATACTGCAAAATATAACCACAAGAGAGGTAGCTAACCTGGTAATCAGCTAATATTCTGCAACACACAATGTAATAACTTGTTTGATAGGTAGCTAACATGCTTAACTGGCTAATTGTCTGTAATATTCAACATAAGAACTGGTTGGAGAGGTAGCTAACATGCTAATCAGTTAATGTTCTGTAACACACAGCATAAGAACTGGATTGAGACGTAGCTAACATGCTAACCAGTTAATAATTCACAACAACAAGAGTTGGGTGGAGAGGTAGCTAACATGCTAACTAGTTAATAACAGTTAACACACCATTAGCTATCCTTTACGTTACTCTTGAACCACTTACATGGGACGCGCGCTTTGATCTACCTCAACAAACTGCTATTTAAAATATCCTAAATGTAATTAAATGGAAAAAACAAATCAGTAGAAAGTTCTGATTAGTGAAACAACTTATTAACAGAAGTGTTGAGACAGTTACTTTAATCAAATAATGTTTAGCTGTAATGTTGTACAACATAAATCATATTAATTAGTGTTGAGGACTAATAAGGCAACTGCCAAAATAAAAGAGTACACACTTAGTAAGTGCAGACTGAGGTCATTATCTGAGCAAATTAACCTTAAAGCAGTGCATTAGTTTGTTGATATAATTAGTAAAGTCTTAAGTTATACAACTGTGTGTGTGTGTGTGTGTGTGTGTGTGTGTGTGTGTGTGTCCTGCAGGTACTACAGGGACATTGCGAAGATGCCCAGCATCAGTGATCAGGACATGGACGCCTACCTGGTGGAGCAGTCCCGTCTGCATGGCACCGAGTTCAACACACTGAGCGCGCTCAGCGAGCTCTACTTCTACATCAACAAGTACAAGGAAGAGGTGAGGGGGAGGGGATTCATCTTTTGATGACATCACAGTTGTTAGGTTGTGCAGCAGTCATCAGTGTCAGTGTTTAGTTAGTCACTGTGTTTCAGGTATTCGGTACTGCTGTCGGCCAAAGTCTCACCTGGCACTACGTAGGCAGTAACCAATGATAAGTGCAGCTAGGGTCCCTTTACAGTTTTAGAACAGACGGCACGAGCTTCTGAATATGGAGTGTACACCGAGCGGTTACACCATCAACCAGTATTATTTTCGACAACTTAAGTTATACCCTAATTTTCATTATAGGTACGTTTATGACTTTGATTGTGTTTTTGACTTTGGTCTTTCCTCCATCTCTGCAGATCCTGACGGCGTTGGACCGGGATGGGTACTGTCGC
>NC_065521.1:46234042-46258002 GCF_006386435.1 Epinephelus moara | reverse complement strand
TTTCATGATTTTGGATGACATGCTATACTATGACATATTTTCATCATTTTGGACGACATGTTATACTATGACGTTAATTCATGATTTTGGACGACATGCTATACTATGACGTTTTTTCATAATTTGGACGACATGTTATACTATGACTTTTTTTCATGATTTCTGACGACATGCTATACTATGACTTTTTTTCATGATTTCTGACGACATGCTATACTATGACTTTTTTTCATGATTTCTGACGACATGCTATACTATGACATTTTGTCATGATTTTGGATGACATGCTATACTATGACATATTTTCATGATTTCGGACGACATGCTATACTATGGCTATACTATGACATATTTTCATGATTTCGGACGACATGCTATACTATGACATATTTTCATGATTTTGGACAACATGCTATACTATGACATGTTTTCATGATTTCGGACGACATGCTATACTATGACATATTTTCATGATTTCGGACGACATGCTATACTATGACATATTTTAATGATTTCGGACGACATGCTATACTTAAGCAATATCACACGAAAGGGAGTGATGTTGTACTGTGATATCGTCACGGCTGTGATTCGGTCGTAGGCACGAGGCCTGTGATATTGCTTTTATACAACAGTTCAACAGTTAAATAAGCAAGGCTGATTAAGAAATGTTGAAAAATGAGGACAAAATAGATAATTTAAGCATTTTATTTGTCTTCCGCCAAAAAAAATAGTTCCCTCAGGACTCCGCTGTCACCGTTGCTATGTAACGCAGACATGGTGCGCCAGGCACTTACTCTTTATACACATTTATCTGCACGTTTCCATTAATTGTGCAGCCGGTGAAATAAGTCTCCGGTGACTGCATGGTGGACTGTCGCTTCACAGGCACAGCCGACTCTGCCTTCTGATCTGACAGTATGTTGCTTTTCTCCAAGTCATTGAGCTCCGCTGATGAAACACTGACAAACCTGGATGTGTGCTCAGATGGATTCAGCTTCTCCTCTCCCTCATCTTCCTCTGATGACCATTCATAGTTCAATTCAAAACTTATTTTAGGAAATAAATCCATATTTTTGGCTGTTTGACAGTGGATGAATTAATTAGCCTACAACGCAACTGCTGACCTAACTGACACTAACCGTCAGTTTTGATTTGATTGTTGATTGCAATCAGCTGTGAGGCGGAGTGATACATACACAGTGAAATAACTGTGATGTTGTACTCCAGTATCATCACGGTTTTACTGTCTCTTGACCAATCACATTGCAGGGCCGGAACTAACTGTTGTATAATATGACGTATTTTCATGATTTCGGACGACATGCTATACTATGACATTTTCATTACATTTTGGACAACATAGTATACTGTGATGTTTTTTTCGTCATCCCATACTACAACTTTTTTTGGACATAATAATGTATAATATTTTGACATGCTAAAATATGGAGTTTTTTTGTCATGCAATACTATGACGATTTTTATTTTATTTTGTGACATACTATACCATGATGTTTTATTGACATACTATCCTGTGATTTTTTTTTATTACATTTTTTGACATACTATACTATGACATGTTTTTGTTTTACTTTACTATGACTTCATTTGACACACAATACTGTGCTGTTTTTTTTTAATACTTTGGTATGACTTTTTTTGGCACATTACACTATGACGTTTTTTTTGTCATACTATACTAAAGACCTCTTTTCTTACTATTTTAGAAATAGTAACCTTGCTGATTTTCCAAAGCTTCTCTTCAACAGGTTTTTCATTGGGACCTGATCAGCAGTACAGAGATTCTCACACCTTTTCCTTCACTCTTAATTTATTCTCAATTCAATCGATCCCTCCTTCCTTGGACAGACAAGCTTTCCTATGATGTACTGTACTTTGATATACTATACTACAACTTTTTCACTACAACACAGTGTACTATAATACTTTGTACCATGAGACAGATCCTTTCACAGGCTGAACTGTGACCTTCATTACTGTAATATCATATAACGAAACTATTCACACACCTATTTTAAGAAAGGATGCTTCGCTGACATACTTTACTGTGGCACACCATGCCAATACCTGAAACACTACACTCTGTGTTTGTGTGTTTGTGTGTGTGTGTGTGTGTGTGTGTGTGTGTGTGTGCGTGTGTGTGTGCGTGTGTGTGTGTGTCTTGCATACCGTAGACCCAGGCANGCGTGTGTGTGTGCGTGTGTGTGTGTCTTGCATACCGTAGACCCAGGCAACTACTATGCATTCCCAGAATGCTTGCCACAACAGAGTCATCCCACTGGCCGAGTAGTAGTCAAACAATTGGAAGACGTACATCCCTCCCTGCAGAGACAGAGACACAGTTCTGTGTTTAAGACGATAAAATGTTTCACTGCAACAAAGTCAGTCATCGGCCGAAGTGTGAAAGGTTTCCTGTTTTCTTTTAAGTTCAGATAGATGTTTCAACTTTTATCGCTGCCAGTTATCGATAATAAAAGCAGTTTCTGAAGTATTATTTTCACGTTCAGCAGGAAACAGACAGTCTGTAACTGACCTGCGTCACCATGGAGAGGTCAATAATGAAGCACAGTAAACAGCATATTGCCACAGAGATCTCCCTTTTGTAGCGATGGTAATGTTTTCCAGGAAACAGATCCAGGATTCCAGTTACGAAACCTTCCACCCCAACAAACTGGAGACACACAGAGAGGAAGACTCAGATATTAACAACTCAAACACATGAGACTTATTCCAGATATATAAGACATAACTTTACTCATATCCTGGGAGAAATTGTAACAGCACAAGAAATTAACGAGTGAAAAAAAATAAAAGTATTTATTCTAAAACAATAAGTAAAAGAAAATGACTTCAGAAAATGTAAAAAGACTTTATACATAAAGCATGTGAAACCTGGAGCAACATCACTTTTCTTGTGCTGCTTTCAGATGCCTTTAGCAAATATTCAAACCTTTGAACTCTGAGAAAATTGGTAAGAAATGTTGAGCAAATTGCAAAGTAAATAAACAAATAAACAAAAAATTTAGATTTTTAAAAATATTTCTCAAAAAATGAAAAAAAAAAAAACCTCTGGAAAAAAGAAAAAAAGCTTGGGGAAAATCTGTTTATAATAATTCTTATTATTACATCTTAAAATTATGTTACAGAATTATCAAAAATGTTCAAGCAGTTTTTAATTTATGTCTTTTTACTAATTTCTTGCAAATTTTTGGGGTCATTGTGTGAAGCTTCTGGCAGCAGAAATGTTTAATATCTGTGAGCCACTGAATGCACCATCAGAGCAGAGTCTCTCTGCTGCGTCACCACATGATAATGATACGTCATGAGCAGGAGTGAGAAGTACTGATCACCTGACTGTCGAGTCCGAGCAGCAGCAGCATGAAGAAGAAGAGCGCTGCCCACAGAGGAGCCACCGGCATCAGACTGACCGCCTTCGGATACGCAATGAAGGCCAGACCTGGACCTGAAGCACACACACAGCCAAACAACACACAAAGACACACACACACACACACACACACACACACACACGCACGCACATGTTAGATGTCTAATAATCTACAACACAGTTTTCTGTCACACGTTTGTATTTTATGAGATAATCTTACTCCTGACTTTCTTTATGAACGTTTCATGTTTATTAGATTTGACAGATTTGATTGGAGTGTTTGAGGTGAACACTGAGGCAGGAAGTTGGAATATTCATGTTTAACTTTATTAATATAATATAAATAAAGGACTTATTGAGTATTCACTTCTTCCTGCTCTTCTTTGGACATGAAATCTATAATTATGTTGTTTATTGAGAGTTTAGCGTTTGCTCAGTTTTGTCCTGTTTTGTTTTCTTACCTTTTTTTTTTTACACGTTGAAAATGAAAATAAACTTAAACTTGCAGAATTATTGTTCCATCGTCATCCCAGATTGTGTTCAGATTTTATTTTATGTTGATTTAAAGGTCCAGTGTGTCAGATTCAGGAGGATTTAGTGTCGTCTATCAGTGAGGATTACAGATTACAGATTACAGATTACAACCATCTGAAACTTCTCCTGGTCAGAATTCCTTCAGTGTTGATTGTTGAGGAGCTGAATTATCCTCAGAGGTCTCTTCCTCTCAGAAACACACACACCAGCTGATTCACACTGATAATTACTTTTCAATTTTACAACTTTTTGTCAAATACCACCATATTTTGTGTCGATATATACGTATATATGGCTTCTTTTCTTGAAATATCACAACTTTTTTCTCGACCAAGTTTGACTTTACCCGACTTTCTTCCTTTTGGAAAACTACAAATTTCTCATCGGGAGATATTCCAATTCTTTCTCTAAAATGTTTTGTCATTGGCCAACTTTTTTTCCTCTAAATATTTCGACTGTTTTGTCTCATTATGTAAACTTTTTTCTTGAAATATCACAACTTTTTTCTCGACCATGTTTGACTTTACCTGACCTTTTTTTTTCTTGGAATATTCTGGCTTTTCCCCTTAAAATATTTCTACTTTTTGTCAGATTATATGAAGACTTTATTTCTTGAAAAAATACAATGTTTGACTTTACCTGACTTTTTTTCTCAAAATATTAATACCTTTTTTGACATTGCATGACGTTTTTCCTTGAAATAATTTTACTTTTTTGTTGAAATATTGCCACGTTTTTCTCTACACTGTTGACTTCACCAAACTCTTTTTTTGTTTTGAAATATTGAGACTTTTTTCTCTAAAGTGTTTCGTTGTTATCCAACTTTTTCCCATGAAAAATTTCAAATATTTTGGCAAATGTGTGAATGTTTGACTTTTTGTCTTGAAATATTACGACTTTGTTGTCTCAAAATGTTACAACTCTTTCCCTAAAATGTTTTGACATTACTCAGACATGTCCATAACTGAAGAAGTCATTCACTAATTCTGACCAAACTTGACACAAATGTCTAACAGGATAAAATAATGAAGGTCAAAGGTCAAAGGTCAGCTTGACTGTGACATCATTATGTTTTAACGTCATATCTCAGGAACAGAAGGGGAGACATTTGGTCAGATACTGAATTGGTGACTCTAATCTTGAAACTGTGCTGATTGTATAGATCTTCTGTGTGTGAAGCATCCATGTTTTCACTGACATGGATGGAGACTGTCAGAGACAGTGGACTGGTGGGCGGAGTCATACAACCACAGGGTGGGCTGGTGGGCGGAGTCATACAACCACAGGGTGGTGGTTCCAGTTCATCCATACATCAGACTCTTCAGTTAGGTGTGTAAATTTAGCAGGTTAAAAATGTACAGACTGGCCCTTTAAGCCTTTAAAGAGAGGTATGTGTGGAGACACGTTTGTCTTGACTGACAGGTGGGTCATCCAATCAGCTGTGGTCGTTTTCTGAGCTGAGCCTCATAAAATAAAGATGAGTCACATGTCATGAGGTGAAAGGGCCACCTTAAATAATCCTTCAGTTAATACTGCACACACACACACACACACACACACACCCACGCACGCACGCGCACACACACACGCGCGCGCACACACACACACACACACACACACACACACACACACACAGAGTGATGTTAATACTTTAAACCATTATAAACTTGTCAGTAATTGGATTTGCTTTTGTTCTTTTTGCAACGAGATTAAAATAAAAAGATTCACGTCCTCACGCTGTCGTTTTCATTTACACACACACTCAGAGTTAATCTCGTCATTAGTCAGAGCAGCACTGATGCTACTTTCTTTAAAACATAGCACAGCGCTCCACAGACTGATCCCTGCACGCTGCGTCAACAGTCTGATGTGCAAACGTGGGCGGATCTACAGAAACAGATAAGAGCCAAAATATTCATAGACGACATCAAGATAACTCAGGTTCCTTACATTAAATTTATAGGGCACATGGGGGGCCGAAAACTAACTGGAAATACTGTATTGAACTGGTCTGTAACAAACTATGACGTCAATTGTTATTTTAAGTAGAGTTGTTTTATCTGTCGATCATTCCTGTATTTTAACTTTTTATGACAGTTTAATTTTCCTATAGATTCTGTACTGTATGTTGCCTGTGCTGCCACATGGTGCTGCCACATGGTGCTGCCACAGGTCCCACTGATCTCAGCAAGATTTTTTATTTATATCTATTTTTTTATAATTCCAAAGAATTTTTGAGTGACTAGCTTTGCTAAAATAATATGAATCATCTGCTTCTCTCTTTAGAAAAATATTTTATCAGTTGTTACTGTGAACACATACCAGACATATATATATATACATATATATATATATATATACTATATATATGTATATATATATATACTATATATATGTATATATATATATATATATATTTGATATTTTTGTATCTGTCTGTCCTTTAATTGTGTCTTGTATTTTTATTGTACTGTACTATGGACTGCCTCTGTGCCCGGAATAAAGTGTTGAATTGAATTGAATTAGATTTTTTTTAAACGTTTTTATTTTTTTTTAATTAATCAAATTTGACAGCCCTAATGCTTGGATAGATAGATAGATAGATAGACAGACAGACAGACAGATAGATAGATAGATAGATAGATAGATAGATAGATAGACAGATAGACAGATAGATAGATAGATAGATAGATGCTGGGAACTTAATGGCAGTCAGGAGACACTCATAAGCACCAGTGATGTAATTAAAAATAAATAAATATATATATATATATATATATACATATATATATAATTAATGATGGCCAGTTGAAAATTTAGTGGAGCGAAGCAGTAACAGCTCACTATCATGGTGAGTAACAATGAATGGAAGAGTTGGAGGACGGAAACATAAACGTTTATGAGAGAAACATGAATCCATGATGAGACGGTCGGAGCGAGCGTCTGCAGCGCAAGGCCTTCTGTGGAGAAACTAAATATAACTGGAGTTTGTGATGTCATGTCATGTGCTTCAACGCTATTAATAAACATACGGTTGGCTGACAGCTCTGCATATAAAACTATGCACACACACACACACACACACACACACACAAACACTGCTACAGTAAAGGTATGAGGTACAGGTAAAGTGAAAGCACAGACGTATTACCAGTAAAATAATAAGTTTCCACAGTAAAAGTCAAATTGTGCAGCAGCTCGGTTTGTTTGAGGAAAAGTCGTCACAGAACAGAATCGTCCTGAGTGTGTCTGCACGTCCTTCAGTCTGTAAACATTTTTATTTGTTCTTCATTTAACCAGAAAAAAAAACCTCCTGAGGTTAAAAATCTCTGTTTCCGACACAGGCAGCAACATAAAGTTACAGACAGACGACACAGAACAAATACACAGAATAAAAAATAAGCAGCGCTAAAACCAGAAATATAAAACACAACATGAGATAATTTTGTTTGTCATTGTCTGTTTTCTCCATAAGTTGAGGGGAGATCTGTTAGTATCAGCCTGTGGCCTCTCGACCTCTCCTGACACAGTTCTTATTTTTTCTTTTTTACTATTTGGTTTTTATGCAGTTTCACGTGTGTGCAAATAAAAATAGATAAATAAAATAAACATAAAGTGAATATGATGGTTGTGTTCTGGTTCCCTCAGAATGAGCTGTTTATATCTATACAGGGAGCAGGTCCTCGTCTACAGAGATCACCATGTTGCACTGCCATGTTTCTACAGTAGCCCAGAACGGACAAACCAAACACTGACTCTAGACAGAGACATTCATGTGTTCACATCGTCCACCATAGTTAGCAGCTCCTCCATGATGAGCAGTGTCAGAAAACCGCCCCCCATTTTTAATCGTGAATTTCCTGGTGTGAATCAGCTGGTGTGTTTGTTTCTGAGAGGAAGAGACCTCTGTGGATGATTCAGCTCCTCAACAATGACCAGCTAACACGTTAGCATTCAGCTACCTACGTCCACACCCAGCAGTTACAGATCAACCAACTGATTCATTCAGAGTTTTTGTGTCACGTCATGAACGTCAGTCCAATATTCTCTCTCTGTTAGCTCTGTTTTTGGTCTCCACCACCTCCTGAACTGCTAAATGCTCTGCTGTGTTCACCAGCTGGTCTCTACCTGTGTCTGTCTGCTGTTTCCTGCTGAGCAGGTGGAGTACAGTGGGTTCAAAAAGCTAAAGGCTGAGGCTGAAAAGCTCTGCAGAGCTGCAGAGATGGTGATAATTCTCTGTTCACTGAGCCTCGTCTCCGCCCTGCTGCTGTTCCCGAGACGCAGAACAGATAGAAAGTTTAAAATAACAGCAGCAGATTAATCATCCAAAATAAAGTTATTCTTTAGCAATGATCCTTGAATTCCGAACAAGGTCGACAAAAGCAGCTTCATGCTAATTTGCACTTTAGCTACATCTCAAACATGAGCTGGTGATATGACGTCGGCTGAGTCTGCGTTTTTTTCTGCTCCTCAGTGGCCATCAATCAATTAATGCATCATTTCACCCCCGGCCCAGATCGTCACATTGTTCTTCTGCTGTGTGTTCACCTCACAGTCGGACCTCTAACCTCTGACTGGGAATAAAGAGCTTTTGTTCCATCAGCCTCGGAGGTTTAAAGGTATGTAGGTCAAACCTTTGTTGAATAACCATAATATCTTTAATAAAGTTGCAACTTTAAAACCTCAGGAGAGTTTGAGAGGAACAGCTGGTGTTTGTGTTTTTTTACCCGACTCAGCGACATGCGAGATGTCGACTCCCTGCTCAGCAGCCATGAAGCCCAGAATAGAAAACACAACAAAACCAGCAAAGAAACTGGTTCCACTGTTTATCAGTGCCAAGACGAAGGCGTCCCTGCAGGGGAGGAGACAGAGGAGGAGAATTAGGTACTGTTTTAACACGGGTGCTAAATAGGCTACATACCTAAAAACCTTGTCAATACTAGATCATCAGTATTGATTTCAATAGGTACATTCGTCTCAATTATTAGTTCTTACTGTACACAATAAACCACAAACATCCTTTAACCTCCATTTTCTAAAACAAAGCTAACTACTGTGTTAAATTGCTGTTTTTGTTTTGCTATCCTTATGAGGCCTTTGTCTCAAACCAGCGTAGTGAGGACACTCCTGCATTGTGAGGACAATTTGGCCCTCACTACTTTAAATGGCTGTTTTAACGTTAATGATTTGTTTGAAGGTCAGTAATGGAATGTAACAAAGTACATTTACTCAAGAACTGTGGTTAAAATTTACAAATTTAAGCTACTTATAATCCGGCTGTATCTTTTTATTATTGTCACTGGGGTGTAAACTTGCCCGTACAACACATTGTATATGACTAAGATATTCCACTCAGGGATATTTTTAAGTTAGTTGAAAGACACCAGTAGAAATGTAACTATCATTTTTATAACTTAATATTTTTTATTTTTTATTTTGTGTTCAAGTTCGATTGTCAGTTTGCTCGATAAAAGATTGTTGGCGTTAATCACCTGTCATTTCTTTAATCAAATAAGCAGTTTACTGAAAGCAGCAGAAAATGTGTGTGTGTGTGTATGTCGTACTTGTAGCAGTCGTTGTTGAAGCGGTTGTAGCTGCCCAGAGCAGTCAGAGCTCCCAGCCCGATGGCGTAGGAGAAGAAGATCTGTGTGCCGGCGTCGATCCACACCTGAACGGGTCAGAGGTCACAGGTGTGTGATGCGTTCACTGCTGAACTTTACACGTTTAAAACTGAGAGCAGAAACAGGAAGGAACGAAGGCAGGAGGAAGTGTCTGGGTAGAACCACAATCATTTTTTTTCATTTGTCAGTGTTTACAATTTTTCCAAAAAAAAAAGTAATCTCCTGTTCTTTGATCCATATTTTTATGTTTTTTGGTTTTATCTTGGTGTTACTTGTTTGCTTTAACTTTGTTGTTCCTCCTTCATCTTTGCTCTTTCCTGCTTTAGGCCAATAACCGTCATCGTCATCCTATCAATAATAATAATAAATTGTACAGTAATAATACTTATCGGCCTCTAATACTAACACTAGCAATAATAATCATAACAATAACAACAACATAATAAAGATTAACAAAACTGAAACAAAAGTTTAACGACTACTGTCACATAATCACCAACCTCCTCCTTCCTATCATTATTATAAAAAAAATACTAAAATAAAAAAACTCTGTTTGGGTTTAGACTCTCACGCTCACACCAAGTTCACCTAAGAGACAGAATTCAGGGCATTAGTACCCGTGTAGTGTGAACTGACCTGCGCCTCCTCCAGTTTGGACCAATCAGGTTTGATGTAGTACATGATGCCGTCGTAGGCTCCAGGAAGTGTGACTCCTCTGACCAGCAGGATGATGAGGACCACGTAAGGGAAGGTGGCTGTGAAGTACACAATCTGAAACACACACACACACACACATTAAACACACGTGACTCTGTATGTTGTTGGTAAAGAGTCCCTTAAATGATCCCTTTAGAAAATGTTCAGTTGTAACAGAAAGTGTCAAAAATGTGCAGCAGATGTTTGAGGCTCACTGCGTTTTTCTTGCACCGATTTTCTCTTAAATATACTCTAAAAATATTCTGAAGATACTCTGAAGATACTCTCTGCTGCAGGAACAGACTCATCACTAAAACGTACAGAGAACTGTCATGGTGGAACAAACGCAGCTCTGTAACTTTCAGAAAACACAAATGAGACACTGATTTTGCCCCAAAGTCTCCAACAGTAACACTCCTGTTAGAGGCTGCGCGCAGAGAGAGGAACACCTGCAGACAAAACTCAGGGCTATCTCTGCACCTTTGTTGGGTGAAAACACAAAAATATTTGATCTAAAGTCAGATTTACAGAAATTACTCTGCTTAACAGTCTCACACAGTTATGGTTATCCCCTCTCTCCAAACGTCCACCTCCCAGCTCTGACACTAACCCTACGCTCATGTGGGCGCCACCTGAAAAAAACTGGTGGTATGTTCCTTTAACAGTGAGGATCAGGTAAAGAAAACAACTGCGAGAGGAAACCAAACATGAACCTGATCCGAGGAAACAACAGGAGAAGAGACCTGCTGAGATCGAGTGCACACACACACACACACACACACACACACACACACAGAGGAATGTAGAGTTTCAGGAGTTTCAGCACCATGGAGAGCGTCTGGTCCCAGGTGGAGTCGAGTTTCAGTCAAATCACAGCGGAAACATTTTTCTACAAGAATCCCACAAACCTTCACGTCAACACACACACACACACACACACATACACACACGCACACATATTTCACAAAGGCACTGCGGTGGTTAAGGTCAGTGTGGTTAAACCACAAAAAACTATTTGGTTCACTGATCCATTTTGAAGTTATGAAATAGAAAATAAATAAAAGACAACACCCACTCTTGAGAATTGGCCTTAAAATGACAACATATCAACACACTAATTCTGTTTCTGGGGTCAAACATTGTTTTTAAAGGATTTATTTAAATTAAATTAACGTGATTTATAAAATATTTTGATCTGTTTTCACTTTCTAACTTCTAAACTTGTCCTGTGGCAGAAAACAGCCTCGTTCCAGACCAGAATTCACAACTTCAAACTATTAAAAACTGTGTTAAAGCCTTCAACATCTCAAACTAACAGTCCATGCTAAGAACATTAGAGTCAACATGTACTTCAAAGTTTTACCTTTTAGCACTCATGGATCTAAAACAGTTTCGTCTTGTCACTCATCTTTAGTCTGAACTGCCATTTAATCACTTCAGAAACTCTACATTTGAGTGTTACCTTTTCATGTGTCTGATCTGTTTTACTATTTCTTTTACTCTTTTACCTTTTTCTTGAGTTCTTTTTTTTTTACGTCATACATTTGCCTGATTTTAACCTCTCTAACTCCGCCAGGACGCCGACGTCCTCACTCCCCCCCTCCTCTGTTAAATGGTATCTCCCAGGCGCACTACGTCATCAAACCATGTGATGTTTGGTATTGCTGGATTCAGGAAGCTCTCGACTTTTCAAAAATAACATTGTTTTTCTTTTATTTCTTATGTATTTGGCACCAGAGCAGCCTAAACACACAAAGTCCAAAATCACCATGTGTGGTGACGCACCAGAGCAGCCTAAACACACAAAGTCCAAAATCACCATGTGTGGTGACAAGTCATGTCATGCCTTTTTTCGACTGGAAAAGTTAAAGGATTACTCATGATCTTATGTGGAGCTGTTAGCGGGGACTTAGCTGGTTTATAAAAGGTAAGAGTCTCACTCCTANTACTGACTTCAGAGGCCCATTACTCTGTCTCTGTATCACCTAGAGTGTTTCTTCAGAGAGTTTTCTTTCTGGCAAGACCTCATGCATGCATGTAGTCAGAGCGGTTCAAAAGCTACAGTCATTTAAATTTGGGTATGTCATTTTAGGCGTTTTTGCAACAAAATTGGGGTGGAGTGCAAGAGGTTTTAATGTCGTGCTGAAATGTGTTTTTTTCTCTTCGTCATGCACTGCGTCATGTAAATGAGATTTATTGTTATAATATCATTAATAGCGTTTTATTTCTGTTTTTACTGATAGCGTTTTATAAATGGTTGTTTTAAACATGTGAGATAAGTTATTATAATTCATGACTTCAAGTGAAAACGAAGCAGTGTGGAGTTACGAGGTTTCCAGCTGACAGTCTGCCACTCTGATCAACACTCAGCTTTCAGCCTCCTGCTGATGATCGACAACACAAACTGTTTCTGTTGGTACTGAGAGCCGTGAGAGCAGAACACACACACACACACACTGTAGGTCAAAGTGGGTGTGTGTGCGTGTGTGTGTTATCTTACTTGACCCATAAAGCTGATTCTGATTCTTAAAATCTGAACACTACGTACAGTAAAAGTAGAAACACAGTCTACAGTGATGCAGCTCTGCTTTTTATTCATGTCTGAAGCTTCGATGTTTCCAGCTTGTTTTTCATCACGTTTAACTCTGAACTCAGAAAACTTTCGTCCTCGCTCACAGAACAGGTTTTTGCTCCGTCTTCCCTGAACTGAACTGAACTGAACTGAACTGAAATATAAAGATGTCCTTCTCCTACGGAGCACCTGAAACATGGAATAATCCACGGAGACCTTAGACTCACACACTCTGCCTACATCACTGATGTATAAACACCTTATTTCAGGTCTTGTTTTAACCCTTTAACACTGCTGAACTAAAAACACAGCAAAACCCATTTTTGGCTCTTTGTCGTTATTGATTAGAGCGTGTGATGACAATTAAATTCACCTGGTGGCAGTGTTGTAAAAAGATATCGAAAAGAAAAAACAGGAAATTAATTGTCTGAAAGTTGCTTCTCGTCTCTGGACTTAAAGTGACACTGAAAATTTAGGTGAGAAAAAATATTTTCTGATTTCATGTTCTACACTTGTATTGATTATATTTTTGTTAGAAGGCACAAACGTAACAACACGATGTGTCTCTGTTTTACTGAGGTAAAAGTGAGTGACCGCTCGGTTGAGTCACCAGATCACAGTAAACAGAACCTGGAGCTATTTTTAGCTCGCTCAGTATAAAGACAGTATGACATTACACTGATCAATAATCACTCGTTTCCTGAATTATATGTGCTTTATCTTATTGATTTATTTTATTTAGCACAGTAAACTCTATTTTAATCTTTCTATATCAGTTTGTTATTGATGGAATAAATATTTATGTGGGTAGTCATGTTGTATTTACTGTAACCTCCATGTTTGTCTCTTGTTTTCTACAGTTTTGATTTCACACAGATGTTTTTATTAGAGGCATTTTAGTATTTTGATTTTGGCTCACAGATAGAAACAAGCAGCAAAATACCAGGTGGGGGAGGGGTGCAGGGGTGAGATGACCACGCCCACTTAAGAAACCGTGAAAACGTATCATTGGCGCCGCCTGTAATGTGGTGTCTTTTGGCGGTACGTCATGTGGTCATAAACAAGTCTCTTGTTGTTCCTTTTATTTGTCTGATGATTTGTGTGTGAGTATGTGTGAGTGTGCAGCTGATGTTTGTGTGTTTTGATAATAAAACTCTGCAGAGTTCACATGAAGCACTGAACGTGACGTCACTGATGCCGTCAGTGATTTGTGTCTTTTATCGTTCCGGTTCTGTTCCAGCACGCTGGACTTAAAATGAACTGTGAGGTCAAAGTGTTCATTCACTCCAAAATTATTATTATTAGAATCTCATTTACTCTGATGACACTGGAGCACGCACACAGTACACACACAGTACACACTCAGTACACACACAGTACACACACAATACACACACAATACACACTCAGTACACACTCATTACAGTACGGGGGTATTTCTCTCTGTTTGACTCTCAGTCACGTCCCACTGCAGTCAAGCTGCCCTCCCACAGCACAACCAATCACAATCTGCCACCTCACAGCCACCCCCCCCCCCCCCCACCTCACTGTCCCTCCCCTCTCCCCACCCCCCCATCGTTGTCATGGCAACGCTTAGGCCTGCCATGTGACAGCAGTGTGTACAGGTCTCATCGTCACGAGCCAATGAAACACACACACACACACACACACACACAGTGATTCACAGCTATACAGTCTCTTTTCTTTACGCTCCTCTGGAGAATTTAAAGGAACAGTCGCACATTTATTAAAGACTGGATGCAGGAGGACTCTGCTGTCTCAAACACATCTCCTTTCTAAATACTCCAAACACGTCCAGTTTGCAGCAGATATGTGACGAGACCAAATTTTTATAATAACTTAAGACACTGACGGATGCTCTTCTTCTTTTCCTATCTTTATTCAGGGCGCTGTGGACACAGGGTGGATTTATGTTCTGCTGCTACACACAGGAGAAATACACACACAGATGAATAAAAGAAAAGAGAAAGGCCGAGGTGTTTGGTTTGGTTCATGTTTTCTGTCTTATTGACACGACGCAGCTGTTTGGAATCTGATCAATCAGCTGTCAGGTGACCTCTGACCTTCAGCAGTGTTATGTAATTGACTGTAATAACCCCAGCTGTTAGCACACTTCACTGACTGACAGTGTGTGCTGACCACAGGGTGTGCACTCCTGTATTAGTACATTGTGGGGACCTTGTCACACACCATCATTGTAGGGACTCCCGTCCGGTCCCCCACAGGGTCATTTAATTTAACAATAATAGTAATATTATTATCAGTGTTGGGGAGTAATTAATTACATGTGATCAAATTAAAATATATATATATAATTGTAATGAATTTACAGTTACTGATCGGAATGTTGGTGATTACAGACAGGTTACATCTGAATATATTCTTGTGTGTGGAATAAAAACATTCATCCTATTGCTTTGCATCTTTTCACTGTGCAGGATCGCCTTCTTTAGGCAGAGAATGTTTACAGACATTTTTCAGTTTTATTGCCCAGTTTGTTGGAAAAGCAATCAAATGTCATAAATCACAATACTTCAATAAAGTAGTTAAAATAGTTACATTAGTTATTACATTTTCAACAGGGTAACTAGTAATCTGTAATCTATAACATTTCAGAACTAAACCTTCCCAACGCTGACTATTATCATCATTATTATTATTATTATTAACCTTATTAATAATAATATTGATATTTCACCGTCCATGCAAAGATGTTAAGTGTAACACCAAAATGAAAATAAACTATAAAAATATGTAAAATATTGGTCATATTTGGGGGTATTTGTAATTATGTATTTCTAATTAAGGAATGAGACTTGTATTAACGACGTTGTGGGAACACAGACCTGATTACACACTGACATTGTGGGGACTCACCTCCTCTAAGGTGTCCATAAGTTAACTACTCAGTATTGGGTTGACTAAAACCCCTCCTACTTCTAGAGGTTGTCTGTCCAAATTAACTCTAAATCAACTTATTATATTGCTTTGTGTTTTTATATTGTTTGCTTATTATATTGCGCTTTGTTTTTGTACAGATTACTTCTTTTACATACTTAATATTGCTTTGTATTTTTTTCTCCTGATGCTTCTTGTCTGCACTCTGTAGTATTACATGTTTACACACTCTTAAATTGAGTATATTATGGGGACACCCACCTGGCACTCACATTGTGGGGTCTCACATCCTATCAGGTCCCCACAAGGAGACCATGTAGTTAAGGGTTAGGGACTCTGCCGTAGGGGTGATCTGGCACAATGACAAAACTTTTTTGTTTTGATGAATTTGGAGATAAAAATTCCTTTTTTATTTTGAGACACCTAATGGTTACGATTTTCGTTCCATCTTCTGCCGTGCATTCTGCGTGGATTGTTATTAATGAAGATAACACCAGTGGCCAAGAGTATGCTATCAGATTTCATGCTGCACAGAAATGAATGGGAACCAACAGCTGCCTGGAACAGTATGAAAAAATACATTTAAATGTACGTGTGTTACCTTTCCAGTGGATTTGACGCCCTTCCAGACGCAGAAATAAACCATAACCCAGACGGCCATCAAACACAACATGAGCTCCCAGTTAAACTGTCCGGTTTCATCCAAACCAGAGGAAATGTTCAGCACCTTGTTCCTGCACAGAGAGAGACAGAGAGGAGGACGACGTTTACACCAGCACATCATCGGCGTCAGACAGCAGATCTGTGGTTTCATCAGGTCGATGAAAAGCTTCAATAGTAATTAAGACATCCTCATTGTCTTTCTCTCAGAGAGACAGAGATATTGAGATTGATATCTATCTGATGTATTTGTGTTAAGTACAGAGCTGGAGTCAGGATGTGGTTAGCCTAGCTTAGCATAAAGACTGGAAGCAGATGGAAACAGCTAGCCCGGACAGCCCCTCTGTCATAAGTTCAAAGACACACCTACCAGCACCTCTAAAGCTCACTAACACATTCAGTCTCATTCAGTTTATCTGGGTGTTTTCTTTGTTTTCTTGTCCTTAAAGTCATTTTAATTTCTAAACACTTTAAAACAGGAACGTGCTCAGACATTTGATGGGCAGTGGATCACTGCCCCTCCCCCTCCCCCTCCCCCTCTGCTTCCTACTGCAATGACGAGATTTACATGCATAAATATTCCTGTTTTTTGCCCTTATTCCAAAAAGACAATGGGCCTCGTTCACAAACAGTGCATACACACAAATCTGTGCTTAAACTGTGCGTAAAATGTTTTGATAGAAATCTTCAATTTATCAAACTTTCTTACCTGAATTTGTTTGTACTCTGTGAACAACATCTGAACTTTCTCAGACCATACGTACGTACAAATGGTAAAGGCCTGACTGAAAATGTAAACGGATGATATTCAAAACTGTTAATGTTCTGTTAAGTTTCCCAGCAATCTTGGTCAATTTTTTCTTGGTTTTGGACGTGTCTTCAGGTATTTTAGAAAAGTATTTGTCAAGATCATTATAGAGTCACTGCCACTGCAAAGTATGATATTTTCACTAAGTGATAAGTGGACAAATCATCGGCACTCCATGAAGCACGCGTTGGTCACCATTTTCCCAAACCTTAAGGTGCACTGTGGTTGTTCAAGGTAACAGTTGCAGAATATGTAACTACACATAAAATACACAGTGCTGTGCCTTTTAATCTAATGAACTATTATTGAAAGTCCAGAGGGGGCAGCACTTTAGCCATCACATGTGCACCTCCATGGTTCAAAGATATAAAAAGGGTCAGACAGTTTGGACTTTTCCTTCATTTACTCATTAACTCTTTGATTAATTTAAATCTTTTACAATCGCCTGACCTTGTCAGACAAAGAACTGCTGACTTGACTCTGAGTTCAAATGAACTCCGTCACCTAACGAACATTTTCACCTCATTGACCTGTCTCAGGTGTCTTTCCACAGGCTCTGAAAACTGCAGTCAACAAGCAACTGTTCTATCTAGAACAATCTAGATATGATTAATTGAGATTACATTAATGATCATTTATAGGCGTGTATAAAACCTCCCGTTTTAAGTCCAACAATTGAATTTTCTGGCACAGTACTAAACTGGTTTGAATCCTACTTAAAGGACTGGGCCTACTTTGTGTCTAAAGGTAATTATACGTCTGAGTGTACAACAATGACATGTGGAGTTCCCCAAGGCTCCATACTGGGGCCTGTTCTGTTTATCATCTGAATCAGACTATGGAAAATAACAAAATCTGTTACCATAATTATGTAGACGACACACAAATTTACACAACCATGTCCCCGGGGGACTATGGTCTAATACAAGCTCTGACTAAGAGCATCAAATAAATCAATGATTGGATGTGCAACAATTTTCTTTAACTAAACAAAGACAAACTGAGATCACAGTTTTGAAGCTGGGGAGGAACGATTTAAACTTTACTTGACAATATTAAAACCACAGCCAGAAATCTTGGTGTAGTCATGGACTCAGACTCTAAACATCTGCGGTAAAATAAATATAAAGTACAACCATTTAAATGTGTATGCCCCCTCCTGAGACAAAATAAAAAGTCCCTCCCCAGTGCTTAAAAAATTCTTTGACATGCCTCCCCCTGTTTGCACCACCCCCTCCCCTCTCATACATGACAAACAGTCCCTGAATCAGATGATGTTTCAATGTGGAGCTGGTGTTTTAAGCTCCTCTTGTGAAAGTGTGTGTTCTGTGCAGCCACGTGGGCTCTGTTGATGTTTTGGGTGTTGGTTGCTGTGAAGAACGCAGCAGGTTGACGGTCAGCCGGGCTGGAAACACACCATCATATTTCAGACGAGCTCAAGAGATTAACACCAGGAGGAGGTTAATCTGCTGCTGCAATAAAAGATAATCTGCAAAAATCACAGAGATGAAGACTGACGTGTGACACAAAGGTCACATGTTCAGTCTGCAGTCTGTAACGATGCTGCAGATACTCTAAATCATTTTTCATTTGTCATAAGAGAATAAAACCGTTATAGACATGTGTGAAAACACTGTTTCAGCTTCAATTTCAAGTTTGATTTACTTTTTCAACAGAAAGAACCCACAAAGAGCAAAACTCACTCCCAGAACTCGATGACAGGCGATCGTGCATCAGCCATCTCGGCGCAGGTCATGTTGCCGCTGATGGTGACGTTGGCGAGGCTGCCGTTCTTGCAGTCCTCGTGACGGAAGATCTCAATGCAGTTGGGCGTGTTCCATTCGTTGTCACAGGTGGACCACGGGAGGGTTGAGTTAAAGGACTTGATCAGGTAGTAGAAGCCCCAGGCCAACACCATGATGTAGTAGGTGTTACAGAAAAACACAATCACCATGGAGGCATAACCTAGACCTGAGGAAGAGGAGTAAGAGTACAACATGAGATCAGACGTAATAGGAATAGTCTAATATGAACCATCAGTCCAGTCGGCAGAAGAAAATGGTGGTACTGTACGCTCCTGCAAATCACTAACCAACAGTTATACATTTCATAGGTATCATATCAACATGTTGCAGACGAGACCAACAAACAACAGAACCGGCTGTGATTCAGTGAGTCATCACTGTTTTTCCAGCAGCTTTGAAGGCTTCCAATGTGGGTGCTTTTTTTGCGACTTGCTGCTTTTTCTCCTGCCGTGAGCGTGACCCCAAAACACATGAATTTAAGCAAAAACATAACCTTTTTCTAACCATAACCAGGTGGCTAACATACATAATGGAGCGAGACCATTCAGAGCTTTATGGACGAGCAGAAGACCTTTAAAGTCGATTCCGGTGCGTACTGGAAGCCAGTGTGGTGATTTGAGGACAGGTGCTCTGTTTACTGAGGCAGAACAGAGGGAAGGTCATCTTTCATCTTTTAATAGATGAGGAATCAAGATGGGACCTGCCTTCATATTTGTTTATTTTCCATCTACTGCTGTATATCCTCAGTTCATTGTGTAAGTATGATGATAGGGCCACTGTAACATATGGAGTCCCACAAGGATCTGTTCTAGGACCTCTCTTATTTCTTATTTATGTCAGTGACCTGGCTGCAGCATCATCCTCTCTGTTCGCAGTGCTTTTTGCCAATTTATTTCTCCCCCATACTAATGTGAAGAGCAGGTTATTAACTAATGGGAAGATCGGCTATTCGATCCCCGGTTCCTCCAGTCCACATGTCGAAGTATCCTTGAGCAAGATACTGAGCCCCAAATTTCTCCCGATGGCTGTTCCATTTATATGATTATGATCACACATGTACAACATGTTATGGAAAGCAACTTGGCACATATTTTTATTGTTAGCTGGGTTGATTATTTGCATTTTGGTAATAAGCATGACTATTTTTGGGGGGGTGGAGGCCTCCATTGGACCAACCACAGCCTCTGCATCTGCATATTTAAACAGTTTAACATCATTGCTGAGGGCGCTCATTTCATTTGTATAACTGGAAATCAGCAGTGGTGATGGTACACAGCCTTGTGGTGCCCCAGTATTTGAAACAGGCTCATCTGAGTAGACCCCGTTCATTAAAACTATCTGAGGGTGGTCACTTAAAAAGTTTCTGATCCAATGAATAAGACTACCATTCACATTCATTTTAAGAAGTCATTCTAAAACAATTTGCATAGTTTTCAAAGCAGGGTTAAAATCAAGAGCAGAAGCATTTGATTTTGGTTGTTGTCAGTGTCTGGCTATTTGGTCCACTGTAGAGAGTTGCATCCTCCATGAGCAAGTTGCTGGTGGTCAAGTAGATCCTCTACAGACGACTTAGGATGGATGCTGACAACTTTCTCCATACGCTGACCTAACAGTGAAGTGAGTGCAACTGGTCTGAAGTCTTTGGAAGATGTTGCTCCTCATACGTCGGGCACAGGTCTTACAGTTGATTTTCAAAAAATACAACAGTTCAGCAGCGTGTGAGGCAACTGAGTGACAGGTCCCTTCAGCAGGTTAGAGCACACGTTAAGCACCTTAAAGTTCATTGTTCCTACATGAAATTTCCATGTAATAAAGTCACATGTGCTTTTTTTAAGTGTAACATTAATTTTCACATTCTCAATATTTACTTTGTGCTGATCCATTTATCAATTATAAGTCATAATTACATCAAAGACAGAACAGGACGCCGTGCGCAGAGAGGATGAGACGTGCCACGTTGTGTGAACTAGTTCAGAACTGTATATGTATTTATGAATTTATGAGCAGCAGTAAGAGCCCACACTGACCTACGTTATCAGCGCCGCAGGCTTTGTACTCGCTGGTTGACAATAAAGTTTTTCCTTGACAGACCGCGACCACGTGCACACAGAGCCAGAGTATCTGAAAACAGTGTTGATGTATGAAAACAACTTCTAGTTTCCAGGTCATAAAAACAAATGTTTAACAACATGACACGCTGAGATGATGTTCGACCACACGTCCTCTGTCAGGGGACAAACAGCTAACAGCTGATGGTCTCCGTCATCATTTACAGTCTGGTTAAATCACTGTGTTTCATATTGTCACATAAAATATTCATATTTATACAGATCTATGGTATACGTACGCCAACTCATATCATTCCTCCAGCTGTTTTTTTTTGTTGTTTATATTGTGCAGTTAGCTTTAATTGAAATCACACTGCTGACTTTAACTGCTGCACGTTTCATACTGTTCATACTGTATATATCTTAGCATGTTCATGTCTATAACTGAGTGTTATTTGTTATCATTTAAATTAACGTTAGCTACATGCAAATTAATCTGCACCTAACTGCTTTATGCACTTTAAGCATCATTTTATCTTGTTAGAGCAAATTAATTCTTGAGTTATGGCCAAAATCATGTTTTGTGAGGTCACAGTGACCTCTGACCACCAAATTCTAATCACTTAATTGTTGAGTCCAAGTGGACGTTTGTGCCATATTTAAAGAAATTCCCTCAAGGAGTTCTTGAGATATCGTGTTCACAAGAATGAGACGGACGGACAACCCGAAAACATTATGCCTCCTGCCACAGCTATCAGTGGCGTGGAGGCATATCAAGAAAACAAGATGGGGCGTTGGTTCAAACTTTCCGGTGTGAAAAAGTCTTTTTGAACTGAGTTCATTTATTGTGGACTGAGTCAGTTTCTGAGTTGCTGCTTAAGTCACAGTCTAACTTCAGTCAGACTGACGGAGTGTGTTCCTGCTCTGCAGAGGATAAACCCTCAGATTGAAATGATTTATGATCTGTGCTCTAACACCACCCTCAGGACAAACACCACCCGTTCAGCTGCACTGCTCTGAGGACAGACGAATGCTGTGGATGTTGACTGTTGGTGTTGTTCCCTCGTCTCTCTGACAGGTTGTATGAATGTGAAGGTGCAGCTCCATCAGCTCCACCTGAGGTTTAAGGTCAGACAAGGGCTGTGTAGTAAACTCAGCTAATCACACAACCATTAAGAGTCATGTGCTCACCTGTAGAGATCACACATCTGATAAACACTGTGTGTAAAGCTAACAGAGATATGAGGCAATCAGTGTGTGTGTGTGTGTGTGTGTGTGTGTGTTGCTGGTAGTTTTCCAGCCGTGTGTGCAGGCACGTACGGCAGCGGGATCACAGATTATCACCTCCAGATAAACCTCGACAGAAAGCTCAATGTGTGTTTGCAGACTGACGTGTCCACTCAAACTCACTGAGCCCTGCTCACTGTATGGATTTATGTCTGTTGCCACGGCAACGTGGCCTCACACGGGGATGTCGAGGGTTTTGGTTAGAAAGACAGTCAACATCAATTTTTTACATAAACAAATAATCTGACCTGAAACTTTTTGTTAATCTGACTTTGAGATATTCTAATCTTGATCCTGATCGATGTCTCAGCTGTCCCACTGTTTGGCTCGTGTCATATCAGGACTGTTGTCCCACAGTTTCCCCGCCGTCCCACAGAGACAACTGAGGTAACGTCCACTCACAGCTGTGAGCTGTTGTTCTCAGATGATTTGTTTAAGGTCAAAGTGAACTTGAGGACAAATGCTTGTTTGTTTTTTCTGCAAATGAAGTGAACACATCCAACTTTTTTTATTTTCATCCAGCTGTTTGTTGTTTTTGTGTGAGGAGTGTTTCCTGATCTGATGACATCAGTGACGGTGTCAGAGTTGTCAGACTTTGGTGTCAAATCTCACTATAACCCATCGTATCTTTGTTGTTTCACCTTTGACTGAAAAATCCTTCCACCAGATTATAAACACACATCACATGACATTAACTGATGGGTTTTTTTTATTTTTTATTTTTTTACTGGAGCACGTGCGTTTGATTTCCGTGTTATTTGTCTCCAAACACAATCACTACAAAAAATGTTGGCACTGTGCGTTTCTGCAAACCTTGGATACGTTTGTATGTAGTGGATATGATGAAACTCAACAACACTGTGGTTAACGTGTGGTTAGGTTTAGGCTCAAAAACTAAACTGGCTGAAAATCCCCACAGGAAACACAGTGGTCGCTGACTAACACCCACATTTGGAGCCTAAAAAGTTACTGGACACACAGCGATGAGTTGCTAAATGACAAACAGTGTAGTTGCCTTTTGGTGTTCAACGGTGGTCTGCAGCTCGGCAGGCGTCTCTCTGAGGTGTCACTCTCTCCACCTTCTGACGACAAAGTCAGCTCGTATATTACATCACTTTAGAAATGTTGATATGATTCGTATGAAGCGTACGACTGCCACTGGGCTGCAGATTGAAGATAAAAATGTGATGTCATCATAGATGATGTCAGAGTCTGTGTGTGCGTGGAGATTGATGTATGTAGACACCAAGTCAGAGTTCTGAGGTTATTCATGGCGTACTGCACCTTTAAACAGAGGAGCGATGTTCCAGACGTTGATGCTGCCGGCCTTCATGAACTGTCCCAGAGCGATCTCCAGGAAGAAGATCGGGATTCCTCCGACAAAGATAAACAGCAGGTAGGGGATCAGGAAGACGCCTGCAGGAGGACACACAGTCTGTTAGAATAATTATATTTCATCAAAATCACTTTATTCTACGTCTCATTTGCATTCGCAGCGGTGCCTGGACAGCGTGACGTGTGTGGTTGTGCTGCTGCCGTGGTCCTGCCAGATGCCTCCTGCTGCTGCTGCCATCATTAGTCATTAGTCATACTTCTAC